>NW_028145448.1:2612500-2665000 GCF_977016875.1 Pavona decussata | reverse complement strand
GTCTTTGGTGGTCAAATATCCTGTTCTTGGTTTGAGATTGGAAAATAATGAAAAGTTTAAACTTTACAAGTCTTTTGAGAAAGAAAAAAAAACATTGTTCGCGTGCTTCCAGAGTAACTTTATTCAGTTTTCCCTTCTTTCTCTGCGTGGGTTTTATGCAATTGCCCCCTCCCCCCCTATTTTTCCCGCTGTTCCCTGCACCTAAGGCGGCGAGACCACTAGATCTATACGAGCTTATCACAGTTAAAAGATACAACGAATGCACTCAGTCACGTGTACGTCGAGTCCACTAATTTACCTCAAGGAATTCTTCGCATGTTTGTTGACTCCTGGTAGAAGCAACGTTTAAACGGTAACCGTTGCGTCTCACCACATAGCTTTTAGTTTTAGACCAAAGCAGTGCAAAGACGAAACCCTGTTGGATGGCTCATAACTAAATAGGGCGTCACAATGCCGACATAATGGACGACGGCCTATTCATAGAGAGGTTAGCGCAATCCGTGAGCAACATATACATGTATGGAGCGGTTTTCAATTGCGTGTGGAAAGAAGAGTCGCGTTTACTTTGGCTTTGTGTTACAGAATTCTGTGATTGGTTGGCAAAGTTCGCGCCATTTTCTCAACCAAGCAAAACCAAAACCAATCGTGACTTTCTCGCACGCGCTTTCCCGCCCTTGGCGCCGGTTACATGTATTTGCTTCGAATTCTGATTGGCTGATTGTGCTGTTTACGTCCACCGTTATATTGGTCAGAGATTTGGTTACAGTAATTATTTTGGTTTTGCGACACTCAATTGAAGTAAGTACGTAAATTGTCGTAGTAGTAGTTGTCGTAAAGTGGTAATAGGTTAATTTGTGAGCTACACGGATGTTGTAGGATTGTAGAATCCGTGCAATAGTCTCAGAAGTGCCCTTTACGTAAGGTATAGTCACAGTAGTTGCGGGAGTCGCGCCATGGTTTTTGACGTTAGGTTCAGTGTCCTTGAAAGTGTTACGTCTAACAAAGTCCTTGTTATGGTTGTTCTTGTTGAAAACGTTTTCTAAGTAGTTTCGTCTGCGAGACTGTCAGGTGAGTCACAAACCAGTTGCGCTCGCCTTGTAAAGGTCTGTGTAGCGTTGCTTTGTGAGAAGTAGGGTTGTATGATGATTAGTCCAGTAGTCTGTCAGTATCTGTTGGTTTTCTGTAAACCGTAGTACTTGTTGTCACGGGTAACTAAGCAGTCTAGAAAAGGTGTTTTACCATTTTCTTCGATCTCCTTAGTAAACTGTATGTCAGCGTTCTGTCTGTTGAGGTGTTCGTGAAAATCGTGGATCTCGTCTTTGTGTACTGCTGTAAAGGTGTCGTCTACGTACCGTAACCAGAGCGGAAATGTCCGTTTGTAGGTTGCTAGGGCTTGTTCCTCGATGTTCTGCATGACAATTTCTGCTACAAAAAACGGAAACTGGTGAGCCCATAGCTGTTCCGTGTAACTGTTTGTAGTGTTTGCCGTTGTACTGAAACTGAAGTATACGTCAGGCAGAGGTTCAGTAAGTCCATTAAGTCATCTGTAGGCAGTGGCAGTTTTGTCCTGGAGTTCATGATGGCGATAGCAGTGCAGTCTAGAGCCAGTTGAAGTGGAATACTGGTGAACAGTGATTTCACATCAAAAGACGCAAGTTTGTAGTCGTCAGGTATTTTTACTGTCTTGATAGCGTCAATAAAGGTCTCGGTAGAATGGCAGCAAAGAAAGACGAACAAGAGAGTGGTTGAGATGGCAGAGATCAATGAAATAAGCTGCGAACTCACTCTCTCCTGGCTGGAGAGAGGTGAAAACGACTGCTTTACAGCATTGGGGTGGACTCCAGAAGGACGAAGGACGAGAGGGAGACCAAAGACCACTTGGAGAAGGACTGTTGAGAGGGAGAGAAACAAGGCAGTGTGGAAGAATTGGAATATAGCTAAGGCGGCGGCACGGAACAGAGAGTGTTGGTCAGAGAATGTGTCGGCCTTATGCGCCTGCTGGCGCGCGGAGAATTGATGAGAATGATGTTTGTGTCGGAATTCATTTGTCAACGGTTTCAGTATAGTAGTCAAGTATTTGGATAGTTCGTAAGTCGGGGACCCACAGAACGAGCCTACGGGTCGCATGGGTATATGTTAGGTTTGTGTAGTTTCGGTAGTCCGTAGAGTTTAGGTGGTTGCGGTACGCGGCACCTCAGTCTGTTTTAACGTTGTATGTCAATAATGTCAGTTTTCGTAAGCCCGGTCAAGTAGTTTACTGTTAAGTTTACGTTGAAGTGCTGGCGTCGGGTCTCGTTTCAGTTCTTCGCATGTCTGTTTGTCGTTAACTAGAGTGTCCATTTTGTCGTAGTAGTCTGTCTTGTCCATCATAACAGTCACTCGTCCTTTGTCAGCGGCGAGTATGACGATGTTTTCGTCAGTTTTCAGTCGTTTCAATGCTTGTCTTCTTCAGTCACGATACTGTCAGTTAGGGAGGCTGATTGTATAGTAGAAGCAATTCTATATCTGATGTTGTCCTTGGCCGATTCTGATAGTTCTCTCAGTCTGCCTAGACAGAACCGCCTCAACACTAGATACAATAGCCTCGGTCGGTACGTGTGTACCTGAATAGTACATGACTCCAGGCGAAATAAACATCATAAAGTCTTGATTAAGGCGATAGTGAGTAACCTCTATGATGAAGATTGTAGTTTTAATCAAGAGAGGATTTGTTTTAATACTGCCGCAGGCTACTGCACCCTGGGCCTAATATCCAGTCCGCGGCCCATGGCCCACTCCCTTATTTACAAGCCGCCATATTTATATATCGATAAACCCTTTGATCGAAGTCGAGTACCAAGGGATACACTTTTGGCTTCCTGTACATTAGCATATTGCAAAAGAATACGTGGCATTAACTGTACGAACATTTTTTAAATGATAGAATGAATTTTAGAGATTCATTTCATACTAACAATCAACATTCATGAAGATCAGGGGTGTCGATTCGGCCACATTGACAACATTTGAAATAACTCATTACAATTTGCGTCAGATGTTATTACAATTTGCGTATACTTATAAATATTACAAAATGCTGCACCCTTTATTACACAATGCGCACATTATTACAGAATGCCGCAATCGTTATTACAAAACGCAAAACTTATTACAAAATGCGTCGTTATTACAAAATGTCGCAGAACAGTAGTCGCGTCGGTTTCTGTTGAGTTTGGTTGCGGTGTTGTTCTTCGGTTTTGTTAGCTCGTTTGTCGGCAATAGTTAGTACAGTGTCAAGTAAGTTAGTCGGTATGAGTTGTTTAAGTTTGTCAAGTCGTTGTTGTGCGTAATTTGTTGTTGTAGTAGTTCAGTCGTCTGTGACGGTCGTTAATCCGCGCTAGGATCAATCGTCTACAGGTGGCTTTGACGATCTGAATGCCTCTTTTGTGTTCAACGGAGACTAAGTCTTAGTCTGGCCGGAACAAGGCCAAGATCTTTGCAGCGGTGGTTGAACCAATTGAAAACCGCTCTAAAAGTTTTGGCGGCATTTTTGGAACAAAAATGAACAGAATATACTTGAGAAATACACTTTTTTATTTATAACAATGTCTAATTTTGAGGCTGAGGCTCAACGTTCTTATTATTGTTGCCAATTTCAGCCTGAAAAGTTCTTAAAATGTAAATCTATGCAGACGTGACCAAGCCACCTTTTATTTGGGTTAATTGGACAACTTATGATTTATCCGTAATTATACCATGGTTCATTTTAAAAATATTTGGTTGCAATAAAAATGTCCTTAACTGACTCTCAGCTTGGATAATGTTCTTAGTAAGTTGTTAAATTTTAGATAATCTCAGCGTCAGCGTTCTTATTAAGAAAGACTAAAAGAGTGTACCTTTTACGCCTATTTGACACGAGCTCTGTATCTATCAACTCTGGCTTACACACGGTACACAAAATATCTTTCCTATCTATCCTTAAGGACTCCAAAATCAGGCCACTTGCATTGTGTACGAGCGTACCTTCATTGAGAAGGAAGGCATTGTCTGGTTCAACTCGGTTGCACGCTTGACGTCGCACGAATTCAAATGGTCTCAAATCAGCACAGAATGGCAAATAGACAATAGGCAATACACCTTAGAAGCAAGGTATGTCATTTTTATTAAGAACTTTCCAGTATTCGTACCTCTTGAACCCGATCGTAAATATTCCCATACAAACTCTTATATTTCCGCCGGCCGCCTGTGCGCACAACAGCTTGGGCGCGACTGAATATTCTATTGTTTACCGCCTGTATATTTAAGCAGAATTTGAATTGCGGGATTCCTAGTATTACTGATAGTTAAATCCGAGCAGCTTTAATAATAAACAGAGCGTTAACTAGTATAATTATCGATAATTACAACGACAAATCCACTTATGGTAATGGGAGACTAGCTTTTAAATACAAAATTCTCCTTACTCACTGGCCGCTACGGAGCGAGAAAGCATTGATCACAGAGCGGAGAGGAAGACAAAAGATTCCCCAAGAGATCCTTCATTATCTGAGATTACAAGCACTACCTAGTGTTTTCGTCTGAAGCTCGGGCTAAACGCTGGAACTGATCATTGATTCCTTCTTTATCGAATGGCCGGTGTAAGAATGACGCGCGCGGTTATAAGAAAGTAAAGTCAGTGACACGGGGAGTGCTTGCGCAATCTCCCGAGCCAAGGCTCGTGAAAAAGTGCTTGACAATAATCCAGATCGAGTAGGAATTTGGAAATGTTGGTTTTTGAGGCGCATCCTTGCTCTTCAGAATTACCATCCCAAAGGAAATCATACAGCATACCGCTGCTTAATCACAGTTTGATCTGAAACCAAAACATCCGTAAAACAACAACAACAACAACAACAACAACCAACAACAAAAACAGTTTGTCAAGAGTTGATTTTGTGGATCAGCTTGCTGTCCCGAGTCCTGTCTTGAATTTCTTTGCGACGCCAGCGAGCGACTCGGTGGTCGGCATTATACTCCTTTAGTAAGTCGTTGCGCAGTTTTTTGAAGTCAAAGTCGCTATTCGGTAGGAAATCTTCTACTGATTCTCCGTCTAGATAATTGAAATATGGCCACTGGATGTCATCGCCATCACCGTACTTGTAACATTGAATGGTCGCGCAGAACTGATCTTCCGACTCATTTTTCAACTTGTGAGTTTGGAACCAGTTTGGAGACATCCATGTGATATCTCCTTTCGATGCTGTAAAACTTGACAGTTCCTCTTGATTTGTCTCATCTTTCCACGTCTTGTTGTAGTTGATAACTTTTATCGACCCATGCAGAACCTTAATCACAGCGTACGCACTGCCATGGTTGTGAATTGGACTCTGGGATTTTGCTGGCCAAATTTCCAGCACGTAGGGAATGCCGGGCGACGAACCGCGATGACAACCGAGGGTAATTCTCAGATACGACATTCCGTTTCCATGGTCTTTTTCTTTGAGCTTCTCGTGGAGAATTTTGCCTTTGGTCCTGATGCTGTAATCAATTGCATCTGAAAGTCTAGGCGTACTGTGCGGCCAGTCCAAGGCTACGTTTGCGGAGATCACGTTTTGGTAAAGC
This sequence comes from Pavona decussata, assembly GCF_977016875.1. Classification (NCBI taxonomy): domain Eukaryota; kingdom Metazoa; phylum Cnidaria; class Anthozoa; order Scleractinia; family Agariciidae; genus Pavona; species Pavona decussata. The sequence continues at coordinate 2,659,420 of NW_028145448.1, read as the reverse complement.
TCTCGGCAAGTAGGTGGCAGATTAGCTGACAACATGTATCTATTATCGCTCAGCTTGACAAGCGATGCTAATGAACTTTCCAGAACAAGAGGAGGCCAGTTGTGGGTGAGTGGTTGAGGATACAACGCCACGGTCTTTTGTGTTTGCGGAAGGAGGCTGTCGTGTAGTTTTAATTTGATGGCATTTTGCATTTCAGGCTCGACTCGCTTCAGGTTCCGACCGAATGGAAAGCAACTTTGGAGACTTAACTTGAAAGCTTCCCTTCCCGTTTTGCATTTCAGTTCTTTAATGACTATCTCTTTATATGTGTCTGGACGAAATATGAAATCCCATGGATCTTGGCTTTTCTTTTGAGGAAAAGGAAACTGTTCTGTTAGTAAAGTGGTTTCCTCCATGACGTATCCTTTGCCGTACTTGAGAATCCTTTGATTGCGATTGTAGCTCAGCCAGTAAGAAACTCTTTTCCCTGCTTCCAAGCCACCCCTCTCGTCCGTACTCTTCCCATACCGTAACTTAGTCTTCTTGTCTCCCGGTTTCCTAAACGCAAATACGGCTTTATCCCGTAAGAGTTGAATTTCTACGTATCCGCGCATATCTTTGGCGTCCTCCGATTCTTCATACTCATTATTCTGCTGTGCCGGTCTGATGCGAATTGAAAAAGGTGTACATCTCAGGAAGGTACAAACCATACTACCCTGCCCGCACAGAGTAATAACATTTTTAAAATTTGAGGACGCTGTTGGTTCGCCGAGTGCCATGTTTGACTGCAAGGAGTCAGTCGCGTGGAGGTGTTAAAATTACAGTGCGACTACTGTTACAACGGGGTCACTTACACAAAGATGACCAATCACATCACAGGACACAACAACAACAACAACAACAACAGCAACAGCAATTTATGCGATATTCCCACATGAGTAGATGGTATTACCTAATAGTACAAAATAAATTACAAAAGGGTCTCTCATTAAATTAAAAAGTTAAATTTTGTCTACAATTCATAGATAAATGGATATAGGCAGCTGTATGTCTGCATAGTACGGAGCCCCATAAGGAACACACACACTTTTTCTTTTACTGCGAGTTTTACTGCGAGTTTCACTGCGACCTTTGCTGGGACTTTTATTGCCACTTATTTTCCGCTTGAGAAAAACACTGGAATCCTGGCATACGGCAATCACAAGTGAAGCAGAAATTGCGAAACAATTGCCCAGACAATACTCTGAATTTATTATGAACTTCAGTTTAGCATTTCATTCCCTTAAAGAATTTTCATTGTTTTTGTCCACCCATTCCCTAGCTACGCGAGGTTTTGCGAGTCACGTTTTTCTGGTTATAATTGTTTTTTTTTTCACAAGTGAAGAAGCAGACAATGTTGCAAAACAATTACCCAGACAATACTCTATGTTATTATGAACTTCAGTTTAGCATTTTATTCCCTCAAAGAATATTTATTGTTTTTGTCCTCGCAGCCCTAGCTACGCGAGGTTTTGCGAGTCACGTTTTTCTGGTTACAATTGTTCTTTTTCAAAAGTGAAGCAAACAATATTGCGAAACAATTGCCCAGACAATGCTCTATTTTATTATGAACTTCATTTAGCATTTTATTCCTTCAAAGAATTTTTATTGTTTTTGTCCACCCAGCCCTAGCTTCGCGAAGTTTTGCGAGTCACGTATTTCTACGTATTTCACGTATTTCGAAAGGTCTTTGGTTCAACTCCTGATAGGAGTACTCGCATCCTATCACTCCTGATAGGAGCGCTCGGATTTTTTTCGAGTATGCCTTTGTCGTTTACTGATTTTAAATACATCATTCTCATTTATCCACCAGGCTTACATATTCCATCACATTATTTCCATTGTGCATATGCCACACCTCGCAGTATGCAGGATGTTTGTCCCATGAACCTAGTTTAATGGCCTTAGCTCCCACGAGTCTTGGTAGAGCATCCGAACTAGTAATCAGAAGGTCTTAGGTTCGACTCCTGATAGGAGCACTCGGATTTTTTCCGAGTATGCCTGTGTCATTTACTGATTAATACGTCATTCTCATTTATTCACCATTAAAGGGCGGGGTTCACATTTCAGCGCATGTGCATGAATGTAAATGCTTTTTTCTCTTTCTTATCAACTTTATGGCCTTTAAAATCCCACTCACATGTACTTCAGTAATCACATTCTATAATTAGTCCAAGCAAAATGACTGATGACCAAAATTCACAGAAAATGCTGGTGGATTGTACTCATATTGTTGAATTTATTGTCGACCCGAAGGATTTATTCCACGGTTGATGTATTTACAGTTATTTGAAAAACGCAGTCATATGAAAAAATCATCACCCGAGTTACCTATTCCTTTCCGAATGGTTGATAAGCAACGAATTAAATTAAACAGGCTTGGGTCATAGCGAGCAAAGGCGAAAAAATATTTTGATTTATGGACATGCGCAGAACCGTGAACCCCTCCCTTTAACATATTCCATCACATTATTTTCATTGCGCATAAAAAAAAGATATTGCACCCCTCCCAGTATGGGTTTTGAGAGGGGCATTCAGCTTCACATGTAATCCTTGACATTGTAAGTATCATTCAGACCAACATGGACAAAAGTTATAAATTTTCCTGTGGAGTTTTAATTGACCTTAAGAAAGCTTTTGATACTGTCGACCATGAAATATTTAACAATTATTCCATGAACGCGCGTTGGCCGATGAGATGGTAAATTGCCAACGAGGCGCGAAGCGCCGAGTTAGCTATAACTAATCTCATATCCAACAAGTGCGAATGGAATAATTGTTTTATTAAATTCTCCGTGTTTGGACATTGCTTTTCGAAGTTTACTGAATTTTTTATATTTTAAGAAAAAAATTCTTTCAAATTTAAACGACCGGATGTTGAGGCAACCTCCGACCAAAGTGCGCGAAACCTAATGATCACATGACACGCGCAGCGCTTTGCAAACGGAGTTGAATGAAAAATCGAAAGCGAAGAAAATTGGACACAGTTGGACATCTAAAATTCAAGAAACGTTTAAATGTACGAATTATGACCTTTCCTGGGGCGGATCCAGGATTTAACGAAGGGGGGTTCGGATAAACGCCCGCCGAAGGCGGTAGCTCCTAGGGGGGTCCGGGGGCATGCTCTCCCGGAAAATTTTTAATTTTAGCTCCTCTGAAATGCGATTTCCAGCGTTTTCATGGGCAATTTAAAGCAGTTTAATTGCTCTAAAGTCAACCCATTTTTGTGCTAAATACAGTAGTTTAAAGGATGGATTTTCTTAACACTGACAATAATCGAGACGGATAAACATTTTAAATTCATTCAAATTTAAAATTCACGATTCCTCAAAAATGGGATGAGCCAGCAACATTCTCTGGGGTTGCTGTTCTGCAAATTTCTGGACAACAGCATCATAATCCACGGGTTTCTTGTGGTGAATATTCATGAGCGCCAATACTGACTGCAAGCAGTCCCTTTTTGGATAGTCGAGAGGTCGCGCGAAATAGCCGAGCGCGAAAAAAAACTAGAGCGAACAAGCGGAAGGGGGCTTGGGGAGAAACGGAAAAAAGGGGAAAGTCTCTTCTCGTTTATTTCTCCTCGCTCCAGTTTCGTTGCGCTATGAGCACACCATCTTGACTGACCAGAAAGGGACTGCTTGCAGTCTAGAGCGCCAAGCCAGACAATCTTTCTGTCGTCATGGTGAGAGTTTAAAAGCCAGTGTTGACGGGCCTGTACGACTCGTGCAGTTCGCAAAAAGATTGGTCTTAAACCCTTTATAGCTTATCTCTGCTTAATGAGACGTTAATATTGATCATGAAGGGGAAAAACTCAAATATACTGAATGGAGATTTTCTTTTCTTTCTCAGTGCTTTGTCCTCTTCGACATATTAAGTCGTGAGTTGACGTTGAGGGACGTTTAAGAAAATTTTTCTCTTTAAAATACTCCCGGCGCAATCTTTGACTCACTGAGAGAACGATCCACAACTCTGATTTCCGAAGAACGGCTTGGCTCTACGTAATGCCGGAATTGGAATGATTGGCAGATTTGGCATAAACTGTCAGTTTTGGCGGGACGTGAAAGCGTTAATAAGCAGTAATTTTATAGCTCAAGCGGACGTACTAGAGGTAATTTTCAACTGGGCACAAATTTGTCTTGTTTTTATTGCTGTTTTTGCGTACAACGACACAAAGAAATATCATTTTCAAAAGATATATTTATTAGCTGAGTTGGTTCACTCTTTTTTAACCACGCGTTTTTTATACGTTTTTACGTTAAGTTTAGGGGGTTCGACCGAACCACCCGAACCACCCCTAGATCCGCCCCAGCTTTCTAGGACTAGCATTCAAGTGCTTTTGAAGTTCCAGCTCATCGGGAAGCGTAATAGTTGTGCACATTTGAGCAAATGTTCTGCTGTGTGGTGTCGAGCGAAGGAAGAGATCAGGGCAAGGACGGCTTTTTTCATGCTGAATTGAATTCCTCGCGGATAATTTAAAACACTTCAGGCAAGTCCAAGTACAACCTCACTGAGACAAGCATTCAGTGCAAGTTTTTAAATTTCAAGATTATTTGAGAAGTGTAAGAGCTGTGCACATTATGCATCAGTCAATTCCAGCGGTGCCCATCCCCCCCCGGGCAACCCCGGGGCATTTGCTCACGTTGTCAGTCCCGGCGGCGGGGCATTCGTAATTTTATCGCGGCCCGGGGGCTGGGCAATTGCCTACCCCGGGGCGACCCCCGGGCATTTGACACACGTGTTTTGGAAAGTGCTATGGAGGAATTCATCGGCAAAGACGAGGCGTTTGTTGAGGATTGGCTAGTAGTTCGTCAGGGACTACACAAACTTGTGGATGTTTTTTTTAAAGGTATGTTTTCTCAATTTTAGATATTTCTTCATTAGTTGTAAGCATATAGATATAAAAAGCAACAACTTGAACTATACTTTGTTTATCACATATCGAGAAGTCGGAAACAATCAACGTGAACACGACTAATCTCGTACCCAGATCTCACATTTCGACATTCCCGAACCGACGACTGAGATCGGGGTACGAGATTAGAACACGACTACAGCTGTATTTCGCATGTCGCATTCAAAACTAACCTAGCATTTTTAAATTCACGAAAGTCAACCTGGAGTGCACTTTAAAATACTTTAGGCTTGCGAATTCATATGATGCGATCTTCAAGACAGATCAATGCATCGTAAATAGAAAACGAAGCCTGCAAATACAGGCGCCTATCATCGCTCGCAGCAGGAGGGACGTCCGCCGTAATCCCAGTAATAATAAGCTCCCTACCTTTTTAGCAAAATATAAAAAAATAAATATAATCATAATCAACTAACATGTCCTGTTGTCCTTGAAGTCCTACCGTTGCATTAAAATACTGAAAAGTGGAACGTTTTATTCACTGATAATGATTAATATAAAAATTGAATTGGTGTTGGAAGGGGACGATCCCGGGGGCGGGGTATTTGCCCTCTTCCTTCATCCCCATCCCGGGGCATTTACACAGCTTATGTGTCCCCACCCCGGGGAATTTGCCCATTTTTTTTTAAAAAATGCTAATGCCCGGGGGTTAGCCCGGGGGGGGGGGGGATGGGCACTGCTGGAATTGACTGACGCATTAGTGCGAATGTTTTGCTGAGTAGTGCCGAGCGACGAAAACGAACATTATGGCCGCCGCTCTTACGGATTTCATAGATGAACCATCTGAAGTCCTCGTAAATTCGTAAAAACATAAAGGCAGGCATGAAGCTCTTCCTTAGAAATTTCTTCGATTGGCTTTAGCCTCTTACCGCCAGGATTTGCAAGCCATCCTGAAATTTTTGAAGGTAACCGGTTGTTTTTGTTGTTTTTATGTGATGTACAAAATCATAAGATCTTGCAATTTTGAAGAAATTAAAGGAAACTTCAGAGATACGTACCATTAAAAAGTGTCATACCGAATTATTGTTGTTATATTGAGATGGCATTGTTTGGTATTTCTTTCTATTCCTTTTTTTTTTCCTACATTTTTCCGAAGATACTTTTGCTTCCCGCCGAAAAAAAAAAATAGCTTAGCGACACCTGGGGCTTTCGTTTTCCATATAAGGTCAAACCATGGTATATGAGCTGATAACCGAAATTTAGTGAACCAATCAGAACGTTAGAAATGCAATATCCGAGGCTGGGAATTTAATAATACTTGATAAACTTAAACATTATGGCTTTCGCGGAATAATAAATAAATGTTATAAATGATTTTCATCGTATCTGCGCAGAAGAAAGCAAACAACACAAGTTACCTCTTGTGGTGTCCCTCAAGGATCTGTGTTAGGCCCAATTCTTTTTCTTCTATACACAAATGATTATATAGGTTAGGTATTATTAGTTCAGAGAAACTCACGGAGAGTAGGGCATTTCTGGCATTTGAAGCAAATGGCCTTCCAGAGGGTGGAATTGTCAAATTTACGCCAAACATTCTCGTCTGGCGGTGGAATACACGTTCTGATCCATGATCGAGTTCAAGGGGGGAAAATGCCGCTTTTCTGAGCATTGGCTCACCAGGGTCTCCACAAACTTTGCAGCGTTTTCGAAGATATGTATACTGAAAAGTTGATTGAATGTGAATGCACCAGTTTCCAAACAATGTATACTAAAAATTGGAGCATTTGTTTTTGCGGAGGGACATTTGATCATCAAATTCTGCACTAGATTAGGGCATTTGAAAGGCATTTTGGTCCTGCGAGGTGGGAATTTGAAAAAGCCGATTTTAAAAAGCCGTGAAATGCCCGGGGGTGCCCAGGACGGGGGATATTGAAGATTTGAATTGATCGGCACATAATAAGCGAACGTGAATCAGATTTCGTACTCGGTGTTTACCTAGTGGCCAGTCTTTGGTAGCCATACGGTGTTGCTTGTCGGCTGCTGGTCTGGTGGAGTTCGCTTTACGCCTGTAATAGGGTAAATTAGTAAACGGAAAGGTGTTGGAACTGCGTGGCTCTGGCACTAGCCTCCCACGCAGACGTTTTTAGGGTCGTCGTATTACCCTAAAGGAGGAGGGTTATTTCAGTCTCCTAAAAAAGACCACGTAGGAGGCTATTGTGGTACTAGAGTGATCAGAGTCAAGGGACCTGACAGCCGTGTCTCTCCTATGCATCACTTTTTACTGACACATTGTATCATGTCATACACTCTACTTTTTTTATAAGGACCTTTTTTTTTTAAGAACGTTGAGGGTAAGATTAACCAAAATTTTAAGAACATACTAAGAACATACCCAGGCGGAGAGTCAGTGAAGAACATTTTTATTACGACCAAATGTTTTAAAAATGAACAGTATGAATACGGATAAAGTAATACAGGTAAAAATGCAGTCTATTAGGTGTCTTGGTCATGTCCTCATAGATTTATTGACTGATACTACAACAGATAACTAAAAACATGGTAAGAACTCTTCGTACTCAAATTGCCAAAATAATAAGAACGTTCAGCCTTAGCCCCAAAATTAGACGTTCTTAAAAAAAATAAAAAAGAGTGTATTATACGGTGTTCGAGAAGTATCACTAAATAAATTATCTCCTTTGATACTTGTCTTGTTTTCTTATTGCTGCAAATTAATATCAATTTTGATTGCAAACTTCCATCAGTTTCATTAAAAAAATTCGCTTTGATTTATTTTGTGTGATTTTTCATTTTTTTTTATTTTTCTTGAATTATTTTTTTTATTTTTTTTAATTTCATTTTTGATTTCCCAAGTTTGTTTTTATTTCTAGAACGAGTGTTTCATTTCCAAAATTATATCGTCCGCGGTCGTTGGCTTGGCAAATTCAACTCGTTACCGTACTCCCATGCAAATACTGATCAACCATAACTTTTTCAATGCTTAAAAATGAAAACCTAACTGACCAAAACGGATATGAAAACAATGAGAACACCAATAGATACCGTTTACAGAAGTTCCTTTGTCTGACATCACACCTGGGCCTTCTCAACTGACTGCTGAAGCGGGAGTTGAGCTGAAATGACGAAATTGAAATCAAACGACAAATGTTGGAAATCAAGCACTCATTTTAGAATTCAAACGGGCAAATGTTGGAAATAAAAAAAACCTCATTTTAGAAATCAAACGGGCAAATATTGGAAATCAAAAACTAATCTTAAAAGTCAAACAGAAACATTTTGGAAATCAAACGGACGAAATTTTTCAAATCAAAAACGAAACAAAATAAATCAAACTGAAGGACGTTTGCAATCAAAATCGATATTTGCAGTAATAAGAAAAAGAGACAAGAATCAAAAGCAGATAATTTTTTCATGATACTCCTCGAACACCGTAATATTAGCCTACTTACAAGTTAGGGACCGTTCATTTTTTATGAGCATGGAAGGGCTTGTGGGATTTGGTTAATTGCCACTACGAAACTGTTTGACCCCCCCCCCCTAGCATGCATTTTTTTTCCACATGGCCCCCTCCCAAGCAGAAACTATTTTTTTCTGATGATCTTTCTTGTGCCCCCCCCCCCCCCCCAAATCCCACCAGCCCCCCCATGCTCATAAAAAAATGAACGGTCCCTTATGGGTTTGTCCGTTGCTTCATGAAATGAATGCACCTATATATATCGGGCATTTCTTTCTAGGAACTAATTTTCAATATCAGCTACCTGACGCGCGAAAATAACGGAAATGACCCCCTCCCTTCTTCGTTTTCGAAAATACGGCGTATTTCTTCGAATAAGCGCCCTGCTGAGGACGGCTTATTCTAGGAACCCGCGTTTGATTGGAAGTTTATTTTTGTTACAAAAGCCCAAGTAATACGGGCACCATTTTCTTGCAACTTTCCGCGTAACAAATGTTGCAGTGCATGCAAGGCGGTTTTGACTGTTTGTCGCCCGTATTACCATCTACGCGCGCGCGCGCAACAAATTTTTATGTTGTAAAATTAGAATCAGTGCGAGCTAGCGCGCGTAGGTGATCGGAAGGCAACAAACGATCGCAACTTGCAATGCAACACTGTGGCTCGTTGTGCGACCAGTTCTTGTGTGAAAATGTCCGTGCCCATACTCGGCAGGAGCCTTTTCCTCATAACATTCCTTGTATAAAAAGCTTAATGGAATTTACGCATATCTCCCGTATCTTTCTTAAATATCAAGAGGATGTGCTCATTAACCACCCAGTACAATTTTGCACCATGTTGATGATCAACAATGATGACACAGGCAGTATTCATTTGCCTTGTGACCCGACAAGGAAAGTTAGTGGGGAGGGGGTAGGGGGCGCTTGTTTGTTCCGCGCAGCTTGGGTTGCCTGTGTCCACACGCGAGTACGGCGAGACCTGTGGGACATTAATTCTTAAATTTTATATACCTCAACACTTAATTGATATGTAAATATTTATATCGTTGCATAAATCTATGGTTTTTCCCTTAGCAGCTGGTCTTTTGTAAGTGGAAAATGATAGTTTAGTATTTGCGTGCAAAAAGCCATCGAATTTAAGATGGTTGATTTGAAGACAGCGTTGCCTGGGAATCATCTGCCGTAGCCCAGCGAATCGGTGAGTATTTACTTCAGTACACTCTGCAAATTTCGTTCAGCTGTCACACTTTGTACATTGTCCATTGAACACGTTGCCGCTTTCAGTCTGTTCATTTGCAAATTAGTTTATGTGAATATTAAATTCGACGATCCATCGACGCACCAATTATGATCACTGACAGTTGAATAGTTCTTTTCATTGTCTTTTCAGCTTCAGGAAGGAGAGCGAAAACAACGGTAAAAGAAAGTCATCATTCTTTGCTGGATAGCTTCCAAAATTTCATAGACGGAAAATGCTTGTAATCGAATTAACCAATTTTAGTATAATTTGGCTTTCGTGACACGACACGCTGTTTTGAAAACCGCGGAATCGCGGCTTTGAGTGTGGCAACCGCTTTCGATCTTGCTCACATTGCAGGCTTTTCTGAACCGCAAAATACATCTATTTACAAAATGTGCGCGATCATACATTTAAACCTTCTGTTAATGTTCTGAATTGTTTCCGTGTTCCGCTTCGCTAGGTTTTTCCTCTTCATTCAGTGCGTCACGTACTTTAATATATTTTGTTTTTTGTTTTCAGTTGTTCTTGCGAAGTCACCGAGGAGCTTTCAGTTTCGTGACCAATCTTTGAAATCATTTTTCTCTTTTCTTCGGTCTGGATTGCGCGTGGAAAGAATTGCATCAGTTTCGATTTAGTTGTCGAAAGTCTTCAAAAACTGAGCGATATCCAACTGTTTTTAAATGTCCATGTTTGCAAGTCCGGAAGAACTAGAAAAACATCACGTTCGCGATGTCTACGACAAGATTGCACCTCACTTCGTTGGATCTCGCCACAAAGCTTGGCCTCGAGTCGAAGAATTTCTCCTATCACTGCCAGCGGGAAGTCTGATTGCTGATGTGGGTAAGCGAGTTATTTGATTGATATTCAACAAATCGAAGAAAAGCGAAAACAGACATTTAATCTGTACATGTTATATAGGCTTGTATTTGATTATCTTTATAACAAAGGATTGTTTGAGTGTGATTTTGCGTTATAATCGCATAAGGGATGAAAGCACTCATTGGGGAAAAGAAAGATCTTAAAGCGACATAAATTAATCAAAATTTCGTACACACTGCGCTAAGAGTGTACAAAAAGACCGTTTTACCTTTTTCAAGACGTTTTTGCCCACAGAGATTAAATTATATTCTATATCGGTAGACTTAAATAATATTGTTATTTTCTTTTCCAAGTGATCCACAAGTGAGGCACTCTGTGATTGGGTACATGCATGGCTTTTTAAAAATATTACTCTGAGCAGTTTTGTGTTAAGACTTTGTAAATATTACTCGTCCACATGTGCCTTTACTTTGTAGTTCACACTTTCCAGTTTAAGTAACTTCAACTTTTGCAATTATTTCCTGATTAATAGGAGCCTCTACCAAATTTCCTAGCAACCTTTTCTGATCCACCCCCTCCACTCCAGTGCAATGCAAAAGAACCCCATTTTGTCCCAGACACAGTATTATCATTGGTGAAGATCTTTGTTATCATCGTCGTTTAGAGAGGCAAAAACATCAAGGCTTAATTGGAACAAACACGAATTCACGGAGCAATGTTTTGGTAATTTTTGAAAAATTATGCAAAACCTAGCCTCCAGGGTGTGTGTGTGTGTGTGGGGGGGGGGGGGGGAGGGGGAGGGGAGAGGGTATTCCTTGTAAGTTAAGGAGGGGGTGTTCTGCCTGGTTCTCCAAACCCCAACGCAAAAAATAGATCAAGATATGCAATTTCTCATATCTGTTTTCAGGCCTGGCCTCTAAAATCGATACCCGCCTTTAATTTGTAACTATTAGCTTTATTATCAAAAGGAAATTTAAAACTCTTAATTTAATACATAATATACTATTATAAAAAAAAATAGGTAAGTTTTCTCACTAAAACTAAAAAGCTTATTGAGCTGAGTAAAGATATGTAGTATTTACAAATTTGAGGTTGGTTGGCATTAAAGCTTAAGAGAAAAGTAGAAAAAGTAGTTAATTAAAGAAGAAAGTAACTAAGTAACAAATAAATCAATAAATCAATCAATAAATAAATACATAAATAAGTACCAGTTGATAACTCATGAGCATTGACAATAAGACTGCAACATGTTTTCTTTGACCTTGCTTTTTAAAGGTTTTTTGAGACTTCTTTAGGTCTTTAGACTTCAGACTAAAATGGTTAAAACCAATACCCATTCTCAGTCCAAAACAGCTCAAAAACAAATTACCATTTGGGGTGGCAAATACCTATTTAGCTTATATAAGTGAGTAATCTCTGCAAGGCCTAGTCTGGGAACAGGCTCTCTAGTGGAATTACAGAAAGCATGAGGAGAGAGGGGTGTGCTAGCTTTGCTTGTGGCCTATGTCTTTTACCCTATCTGCAACTGGAATCGATTAAAAAAACTAGAAAAACCCAAAGTCACATTTATCAGGGAAATATTTCAGTGCACCATCTGAGAGACTGTGATTTGATTGGAACCTTGCTAATGTGAAAGACTTTGCAGATGAGATAGAACTTCATGAATAAATCCTGAAGTACACCTACCTTTGAAACCTATACCCTAACCTCTCTCTGGCTTGGTGTGATACACACTCTGTCAATATCGTTTAGGGAATTCACTCTTGAAGGACCCTGAGGGTTTAAGGTCATTTGGAGAAATGCTAATTAAAGATTGTTTAGCCAGGACTCCAAATCGCAAGGGATCATGCCAACAAGAGGGCAGTTAACTAATAGCACATATTAATGGCGGGAAAGTGTGAATAAGGCCAAGTTGATAGACTCAAGAATGTCCTATTAGGTTAAATCTTAACCCTTCCTCCCTCCCCAACAGTCCAGAATGTAACCACCAAAAGTCTTTTCAAATTTCTGTAATAACAATCTGCCAAAACCGTTGCTCCCAAAAGGTCACTCAGAAAATTTGTACCTCCAAAAAAGACCCCAATTATCGGCATTAAATTCAAATCTAAAAAAGGCTGCTGCTGTTCCCCATCATTGGTATACCTGTCCCCCCCCCCCCCCCCCCCCGAATAAATGGTTTCCTTTCTAAAGATAGGTAATTATCTTATTTTGATGAAAATTAGCCATCAAGCTTCTGTTATTGAATAACTAATTTTGTCAAAACAAATTCCTTTTCAGGATGTGGTACTGGTAAGTACTTGGGTCTTGCCCCAGAGTGTTTCGTTGTTGGATCCGACAGCTGCACAGAATTTGGGGCAATTGCAGCCAGAAGAGGTCACACTGTTGTGGTTTGTGACAACCAAACCCTTCCTTTCAGAGACAGTTGTTTTGACGCAGTAATTTCTGTTGGAGTCATTCATCACTTTGCCTCTGCAAAGAGACGTACAAAGGCGCTTGAAGAGCTTTACAGGATTCTTCGACCTGGAGGGAAAATGCTGGTGTATGTTTGGGCATTTGAACAAGATGAGCGAAAGGTTTGTAATGGGTGCAAGATCAGTGGTTTAAGTAGAACTTTGCATAAAGAGGTGGGGGGAAGGGGGGGGGGGAGCAAGAAGCTGGAGGGGCCTGGATTAACAATCCAGTGGGGTGGAGGGACTGACGGCCCATATAAATGTGACAGTGGTGATTGTCAGAAATTTTGAAAAGAACCCCTCGAAGGTACCAGAATTCTGTTTTATGGGCGTGGTCTGAACAGTTTTTTACCCCTAAGAGGGAGTCACGAATGAGACAAAAATTTAAATCAGTTCACTGACATTTACTTCCTTTCATATTTTGCGGCTAAATACCCTAAAAGGTATTACCATACCTCTGACAGAAGTCATTTTAGATTTTTACACTCTAAGAGGTACCGAACCACAAATTTTAACCCCTACAAGGTATGACAATCACCCCTGTCACTTTTTATGGTAGTCCCCTCCACCCCCCCCCCCCCCTTAGGTTAAAAATGTTTCAAAATCTAAAGAGTTCAGCCCTCTTTGTGCTATTTTTACTATTTTCTTTGACAAAAAATGAGGAGGTGCAGAGGTGAGTCACAGTACCCCACCCTTCAAGGTAGGTAAGCCTGTTGTGCCTTTGATTTTGCCACTGTTAATTTACAAAAGAGAAAGTAACACAATAAAACAAACCAAACAGAAAGAAATTTGGAGAGTCAAGGAGGTGGGGCTTTTAATCTCTTACCGTGGAACCCCATTAATACGATCACCTTTGGGCCGCGAAAATGCGGTCATAACAACGGGGTGGTCGGATTAACGAGGTTGTAAAACTAAGGAAATGACTGGACTTTCAATTCATTTGGGGCACAAAAAAGTGGTCGCAAGGCAGGGTTCCACTGTACTCTCCTTAATGACATTCTGCGCTCTGTCCCCAGAGTAGCTCTCTTGTCTAATATGCATTGTCTGCTACAATTCTTAGAGTGTAATAAAATTGTTACTATGACAATTTTTCTTCAGTTTGATGGGCAGGATGTCTTAGTTCCTTACACACATTATCAAAGGAACAAAGGTAATAAGAGTTATTACTGTACTAACATGATTATCGTTATTATTTGAAATTAGTTAAGAAATCCCGAAATCATTGATCATGTCTTAAAACAGAAGTACGTAAACCATTTAGGATTTTGTGAAAGCAGGGAAAAGAAGATTAGTTTTAAAAAGACAATAAGCAGGAATTTGATGCCATTTTAAGGACTTTGCCTACTTTTATTACTGTGCATACGTTCCGCACAGTCTTGGACAGTCTTTGCATAGTGATAACGAATTCAAAGGTATTTTTGTGCAGTTTATGACGTAGCAGGAAAAGAAGATCTTACTAAGTGTTATTGAAGTCCAAAAGAAAATTGGGGGAAACCACACATTTTTCAGAAATAATTGAACTTCAATTTGGAAAAATATCCATACATTGTTTTGTATTTTCAAGCTTTTTAGATTTAATTTGCGCAGAAAGTTGGTGCCGTGTAAATATGGGTGCTGGGGGGATTTTTAGCGTTATTTTCGCGCCAAATCTTGGCGAAAGTTTTCTAAGTTCGCGACGTGCTGGCAGGATAGAAATTGCGCAGAAGAACGTCCCCTCACCCATGTTATTGGGCATCGACTTTTCACGCAACATTGTTGTGCTGAAAATAGTCGCTGCCAATTTTCGCTTCTAACATCGCACTAAAAATTGGCCTGGTGTTGCGTCAAAAACGTTGTCGAAACTCGCCCCGTATAATATTACCTTTAGCCTTGTGAAACATTGTGTATTTCGCGAGAATTAATGGCCAGATGTACCTATTTGTTAGTTTTAGCGCGCAGAAGCATGTCAACACCTGCAAGACCAAGACTCCAGTCCCAGAAACAAAGTAGAACCACACCCAACATGTCCGCTGCTTCATGGCGCTCGAGGCGAGCGTACTCTTGCGATGATTCACATTGCGGTCACGTGGATAAAAAACGCACAGATTCACCCAACAGGGTGGGTCTTCGCACACAAGATCCGGCTATGGGACTACTTCATACCACGGACTTTTCAAAATACGCAGTTCTGCAGCGTATCAGGAAGCAAGCAAACGATTCTACTTATAGACAGGAGTACGATGTTGATTGTTCTGAAACACTCGAGGACACGTCATTGAAGAAAATTACTAAATTTTTCAACTCTGTTTTTAAGAAGATTTTCGACGACGACGAGTCGCAGAAATTAACAAACAGCCACGCCCAAGGGAAAGCACAAGCTAATGACGTTTCCATGGATACCAAAACGGGGGATTTTAGCGCGAAGCTGTCAGCCTTGATGTCTTACTTTAATGCTGAGAAGCGAGAGAAGTACTTTAAGCCGGAGTTTCTCTCCCTTTTGGCGAAAAAGGTGTTCCCGGGCAAAGAGGATTTGCATCTTCATGTTAGCCAAGCATCATCTGATTACGAGGAGAGTAGAAAAGAACTGAAACCTAAAGTAGAAGAAGAGCATGTGTCTGGTGACGTCATAATCTGCATGAGAGAAGAGGGAAGTAATGCGCATGATCAGTTTGGAGAACGTTCAGGGAGGTCGAACGGTGTGAATCTCCATGTCATGGCGAGGCTTGTCGACTCCGCCTTAGCTTCTCTGAGCGATGTGGACAGCGATAGCTCTAGTTCCAGTGATTATCTATCGTCGGACTCTAGTGCTGCAGAGGAATGGGGCCAAGTTGGGACCTCGCTTGCTATCCATGGCAAAAAGACTTTTCAACACACCACTGTCAATTGCCAGGAACTAACAGAATCGGTTTGCGCCGTAGATTCTCAGTATTCATCATCGTCGTCGCTGTTTTCAACGTCAACTTCCTCGTCTTCAACATCATCCTCGCCATCACCATCTACAACAAAGTCGCAGAAGAAAACCAAGAGCAAGCTTTTTCAAAGGTACTATCACGTGTTCCGCGCTGGAGAGCTGGTGAAGTTAGCTCAAGATGGAATCCCATCCGCTGTAGTGTTGAAAGAATATTATGACCACGGAAACTGGGCAGTCATTCTGGAAAAGGCGTTATAGGGCGTTTCAATGAATATTTAGATCTTAAAGTTTTCAGCCTGAGCTTTTCAGCTTCAATTTGGATTCTGCAGGACAACGTTCATATCATGATATTCATATCATGATACCATCAAAAATGAAAATGCGTTGAAACCCAAAGTTATGTCACTAATTGTTACATCGATGTCAGAGGGGTTTTCAATCGAGTGTCATAAAACCGAAACCAAAGTTATTACTTTAGCCAACCACAACAAATGGAAAAAGTGCAAAGAGCTTATCAGAACTCGAAGCAAATACATGTAACCGGCGCCAAGCGCGGCAAATGAGTACGTTCGAGCAAGTCACGATTGGTTATGGTTTTGTTTTTCTTTGGTTGAGAAAGTGGCGCGACTGATTCAGTGCCAACCAATCGCAAATCGTGTAAAGCAAATGAAAAGCAAACGCGAATTACTTTCGATACCCAATGGAAAACCCCTCTAAAACAACGAACGACAGTGCTAGATGCTGCAAGGAGAATTAATTTTTGCATGCACATCTTATGATATAAACTTAGCCTTTAAGACCTTCTTAGACAAGGCGCAATTTTTAAAACTACCAAATAATGATGCCATTTAGTCTATAAGCAACCTGTTATTTTTCTAGGTAATTAGTGTACGCCAAACACGCGATCGCACGTGAAAAAGCCCTGAGAAAAATAAGAGACTACTTGCAATCTAATACCAGGAAGCAACGTTGTGTGGGCACTAGAAGTTGACGGCCAGTTTGTAAACTTGTATGATCTGATTGATCATCATTAGCAAAAGCAAACCGACGGAAATCGTTTTACTTAAGCTCATCTGATGTAATCCACCTTCCAGTTCTGCTTTCCATCCGTTCCCAATGGAATGCGAAGGTGTACACGTTAAGACGCTAGACTGGTCCAAGAGGTTTCTTTAGTCTTAATTCCTTAACCCTTTAAGCCCCAACAGTGATAAACATCAAATTTCTCCTTGTAATATCAATGCTTATTCAACCCATGATGAATTTACCTGATATTTTAATAACTTCTCCACAGTACCTTTATAAGAAAAGTATAGGGACAAGATAGGAGAATTTGTTCTCTGATATTAGGGGTTAAAGGGGTAAGCAAAATTGAGCAGCTCATTGTCGCCGCTATGCAGCTCAATTCTGTTTGACGAGAATGAAGAAAGAAAATATGATGAAGAAAGAAAATATGGAACCAGGATATGTAGACGTATTTTCAATTTTTAGCTGTAAATTTCCGTGCGCTGCGTTGAGTAAATCAGGACTATTGTTTCACTCTTAACTTTTGTAGAATAAGTTTTAGTGCTGAGATGTTGTAAGAAATTAGCAAGGATAGTTGTTAAATGTTAGATAATTTTATCGGAAGCTTTAAAATATTTAATTTATTAAAGGCAGATGAATTAATATAAACGTTTTATATATTTGGTAACTTAAGAAAACACTCGACCCTGCGAAAGAATATTACCGGATGAACGACGGCAAAACTGAAATATTTTTGAAGCAATTCATATACCAACACCAGATTAAAATCACTCTTTTTAAGTCGAAATTCTCACGGTGTCACATCAAATAGTATAGAGAAAGAGAGAGAGGAAGTTTGATCGCTGAATCTACGGTTAAACCAGTTCTTATAACTCTAGACCTCTGGGCTGAGTTGTTCGAAGCATGGTTAGCGCTAACCATTGGTTAAGAGGTATTAAAACCTATAGGTTGTCATGGTATTTAACCCGGGTTAGCGCTAACCATGCTTCGAGCAACTGGGCCCTGGCTTATATTTAACTGGTTCACTCACCTTGTTTGATAAATGTTATTTGAAAACATCAGTATAGAGCGGTTTTAAATTGAGTGTCGTAAAAACCTAAACCAAAGTAATTACTTTGGCCAATCACAACAACCATAATCAACACAACGAACCAATCAGAATTTGAACATTTTGCAAATACCTGTAACCGTCAAAAAGCGCGGGAAATCGCGCGCCGGCGAGCGAGTCACAATTGGTTTTCGTCTAGCTTTTCATTGGCTTAGGTAGTAGCGATAGTTTTTCTAACCAATGACAGAATGCAGAAGAGTAAATCCAAAGCAATTCAAACGCGAATTACTTTTAACATTTAATTTAAAACCGCTCTATATATGGTGATTTCCCGAGGTTTTTCATCCGAAGTCCTTTCGCTTTAGCGCGCATGTTGTTTGCTGATAGCTTTTGCTATGAAGAATAATGCTATTTTCTGTACACTTTTTATTTCCTAAGAAATATAAGTTGAACTATTTTTATGAATTTGAAGTAAAGGAGAGGGTGTCATTTTATTTTTAACGATTTTTTCAGAAAAACGGGGGAAAGTGGTCACCAGGTCAGTTTTAATTTATCATGGCTTTGCGATGTTAATAAAGATATAACAATGGCCTGTGTGTGTCTGTTAAACCTCAGTTCAGGTCAGATCGTTATCCGTTTCACAATTATCCGGCCCCAATTCGATTTTTGTATTTTGGGAATTTGGATTTCGATTGAAAGGGGAATTTTGTTCAATCGATGTTAGCCAATGACTGTCTTTGGCGTGTGAGATTTTACATGATATAGGTCATGATAACGTTATGTTATACAACAAGAAGACAAGTGCGGTTCGCACTTCTAAAATGTTTCAGTGCTGAGAATGTTTAATCGTACCGGGAGATAATCGTTAAGGGAAGAGTACATGGTACCAGGAGAATTAGATCGTTTTTCTTGTTTTATTCACTGAGGGTTGGTAGGGCACTTCAGATTACGGCTGGTGGAAACTACCACGTACTCTTCTCGGGAGAAGGAGAAGGGGAGGGAGAATGACCTTTTTTTAGATTTCTTTTTCTTGAGTTTCTGATCAAGCGCCGTAAAAGATATCGAATGATGGAAGCCAATCAGAGTCAGTGCTTTCGACGTTGTTCATTTCCCAGAGGAAAAAAATCGTGAGAATTAAATTTAAAAAAAGGCTAATGAGATAATTTACATTAAGAAATAGACGATAAGAAGTCCAAAGACTACTGCAAAGCTGACACAACGTAATATATTTTAAAACTAGAAGTAATCACAGATTATTGGAGTGCGTTCGATTCCTTACATAGGACAAAACTTAGGTATGGTGAGCGCTTTCCTGTTCGTTTTAATTTGACTTATTTCGTTCGTTTTACTCTTTATGCAACTTTTCTTTATTGCAATAATCATCATCTTCACAGAATATTTGAAGTTTCCTTTCCAAATCAATAACCACAGTTTTACTGCTGGTTACCCAGCATGAATAAAGCAAACTTAATGGGCAAATAAAAATCTTAACTTTGAGGGTGAAGAAACATCTGGAACATGGGGGATTATTTTACTCTTCCACCCTGAAGCTACGAGATTAGGGGCAAACCCGAGTACGTGACAGATCTGACAGAGAAAAATTATAATTAAGGTTGCATGACATTTGCAAAATATTTTCGTAACGTCTTTAATCCTTGAAGAACGTACTTTAACACAACACGGTATACTTTTATTTCTGCTTGCTACTATTTACTAACAACAAGATTTCAAGGTATTTCTTATACGCTACGCGAAAATCCCACTGCTATGAAGCGATAAACATTTTGAATGTGGAGATCTAATTAGCATAATCGGAAAGTCTTGATCTCAGATAACCAAATGCGCGTGTACAAGCATAAAAATCTGACACAGAAATAAAAATACTACCGCAGGCGATCGACTATATATTTCCATTTGCTACTAAATCTTACTATCTATTAGCTACTAGAAAGGTATTTTTTATACTTTACGCGAAATTTCCGCCTCTAGGAGGCGATAAACATTTTTCAGGTTGGGATCTAATTAGCATATTGACAGTCTTGATCTCACAAGTATAAAAATCTGTTGCTCGAAACCTCAAGAATTCAGAGAGATAAAAATGTTACTGAGACGGCACACTATTTGCTTTTACTTGCTACTACTCTTTACTTGCAACAAGAAAGATATTTTTGATACT
This sequence comes from Pavona decussata, assembly GCF_977016875.1. Classification (NCBI taxonomy): domain Eukaryota; kingdom Metazoa; phylum Cnidaria; class Anthozoa; order Scleractinia; family Agariciidae; genus Pavona; species Pavona decussata. The sequence continues at coordinate 2,639,436 of NW_028145448.1, read as the reverse complement.
CTACGCGAAAATTTCGCTGCTATGAAGCAATACACATTTTGGATGTAAGCCCTGGATGTAAGCTCACTCTACGCGAAAATCCCACCGCTATGTAGCGATAAACATTTTGAATGTTCCGATCTAATTAGCATATTGAAAGCCTTGTACAAGCATAAAAAATTATTATAGAAACCTCATGAATTCAGAGAGCGAAAAACTGTGTGCTACCGTATTGTTCATCGCAAATGATCCCGTATATGTCCTTGTTCGTCGAAGAGTCAAAGAAACAAAACCTCTAAACTTGAGTTGTGAGACGAACACAGTCTGCTGGCCGCTTTACACAAACTCCAGCGAAGCACGAGGCAGAATGCTTTGCGCAACGAAATTGTCCTTGTTCGTCGAAGAGTGAAAGAAACAAAACCTCTAAACTTGAGTTGCGAGACGAACACAGTGGTGGCCGCTTTACACAAACTCCAGCCAGGACTCCAGCTAAGCACGAGGCAGAATGCTTTGCGCAACGAAATTGTGACGTCGTTCAAAATGGCGCTGAAAAGGTGAACGGCCGATCGAACGAAAAAACACGGGTCAGTTTTCGCCTTACGTGCACAGGAAACCTACACGATCACAGGTAGCCCAGGAGATTAGGAAGCGTTCTTCCTTCGTCGAACGCAACAATATTTCGGCTGGCCAAACTAGCCTTCTTCAGGTTTAGATGTTACTAAATTATATAAATGAAATTACAATATTATATTATGGAGGATGTTGCAATACATGGGAGCGGCGGAAATGACGTTTACAAGGTGGTACCAAAGGATGAGGAAATAAGTAAAATAAAATAAAAAAATTACAATTCATCACAGCTATTCAAACCGTGGGGTTCCAAGGCGCCACGTATTGTCAGGCATTCTCGTCATGTACCGCAAAATCTCTTCCTCTCTTTAAAAGATGGGTCTCTTAAATATTCACCAAATTAATGACCATCGGTTCTTTACTGTTAAAAAAAAATCGTTACTCATGTATTGCGGTGGGCGTAAACTTGTGTATATACTTTTATTTGCGCACTTAATAATAACTATAATTTGGACGCATATGTAAGTTGAATAAAAGGGGAACTACATTGTGGGAAATAAACATTCATTCATTCATTCATTCATTCATTCATTCAAATACTACAAAGAAAAGAGCAAGGCTGATTTCACGGTTTTTCATTTATTTGACGCTAATTTTAGTCTGAAATGTCAGCCGTCTCCTCCCCCTAACCCACAGGGGTTAGGGGGAGGAGACGGCTGACATTTCAGAATACGCTAATTTTAGTCCCTCTGTTTACTGTTTTTCGGACGCTCGTCCTGTTACCTAGCAACGCAGCAAGTTGCAGGCTCAGCAATAATCGAAGACGAGGAAAACTGGGAATAGACATAGAGCGACATAGAGAACAATGGAATCCGGAAAACCGCGCTTCCACCATATGGTAGCCATTTTATTTTGTGGTTGCTGTTTAAGTCCTTGTCGATAATTTACAAACTGTTCCTTGTTTCCTGTCCTTAGTTGTAGTTCTCAGCTTCGGAGAATTCAGCTTTAGTTTCATTATCAATGAAAAAATAGCGTTTAGCAAAAGTTTGGATTGGACCTTCGAGGCATTTTGAAACTGGATCTATGGTGGTTTCAACATGGGCGACATAATCGTTGATACTTATCATTACGAAGCGAGCAGTCTGCCAAACGAAGCTTTTGACGTTTTAATCCGATTCTTCCGGGAACAGAAGCTCTGTGATGTAGTCATCCAAGCCGGAGATCGAAAGGTGAAGTGCCATCGCGTTGTGTTGTCGTCTTGCAGTCCGTATTTTCGTGGCATGTTTACAAATGAAATGGTAGAATGTACTCAAGACACAGTCGTCATTCAAGGATTGTCTGAGGAGGCAGTTATTCAATTGATAAACTTTATTTACACCCGTAAAATCACCATCAGTATTGACAATATAGAAGCGCTGTTGACAGCAGCAGCCGTGTTTCAGCTGGACCTCGTCGTTCATGCTTGTTGCGAATTCATGAAGCGGCATTTGCACCCGTCCAACTGCTTGGAAATGAGAGCTTATGCCGAGCTACACGGCTGTTCAGATTTTATTGAAGCAGCGGACACATATTCGAGAAGTTGCTTCTTGAGTTTAATGAACACGGAAGCCCTTCTCAAAACGTCGTTTAGACATTTTCTCTCCATTATTTCTGGAGACGATCTTTTTGTCAAACGCGAGGAGCAAGTATTTGAAGCCGTTGTTGCTTGGGTGCGATACGATTTAAAATCGCGGGAAAAGCATCTACCAGAACTCTTTAGTCAGGTACGACTGCCTTTGATAGCAACTGAATACATCGTACAGCGTGTGGAAAGAGACAGCTCTATCAGAAGCAATCTTGCTTGTAGAGATTTGATTGATGAAGCTAAGAACATAAAGCTTTCTCCATCCTTGGTAAAAGTAAACGTTAGAACTCAGCCACGTAAATCAACATCCGGGGCATTATTTTCTGTTGGTGGTCGTGGAAAGTCGGGCAATCCCCTTCAGTGTATTGAATGTTACGACTGGTTCCACAACTGCTGGTTTCAAGTGGCAGAAGTTTCTACACCTCGACGACACGTTGCTGTAGCTTCAGTCGCAGGGAAGGTGTATGCAATTGGTGGTCATGATGGTAGATACCACCTCAACACTGTTGAATGTTTTGATCCCGAGGTGAACCAATGGAGTGAGGTCTCACCCATGGACATTTCACGACGTGGAATGTCGGCTGGTGTCTTGGAAGACCAAATTTACGTTTGCGGAGGCTTAGATGAGACAACTTGCTTTGACACAGTTGAAAGGTATATGCATGTTCAAATTGTTTGACTGGTGTTAATGATACTTAAATATAAAAAACTGGTCATCATTTAACATCACGTTTTTGCAACACATGAACTTCAGTTCATCCCCCTTTCCTCTCCATTTACCATTGTTGCGGTTTCAAAGTTAATGTTTGATGGGTTATTTCAAAAAGAGGTAAAAAAAAGATGAGTGATTCCAGAAGATAATTATTCTTACAATACTATGGGCGGCATCTTAGATAATAAATTCGGAGCGGGGAGGGAGTTCTTAGGACTGCCATTCCTAGGGCATGGGGAGGTGTTTAGGCTTGGAATTCCATAGGCTTGGGGGGAGGGGGGGGTGGGTCTTTCAGTTCTGGATTTCCAGATGGGGAAGAACTTGTCTCACTACAGTCTACTTTGCAAGAAAACAAAATAATGTTTAATATATGAGAGGAGGATTGCAATACCAAGAGAGCAGTGACCCAGGGCAACAGTCGTGGATACAAAACCCAGGTGGATTACAAATCAATCAGTGTTGTAGTCTAAATACTGTTAAAAGGGTACTGTTAAGTTTTAGCTATCTACTTAACAATTACATTATGAGCGTGAAACTTCTATTGTGTGTTCACCCTCAAGAGCTCTCTCGTAAGCGACCACCACTCACATTTCTTAAAGGACCGCGACTACTTTTTAGGCCAGAAAATTTACATTTTCTTTTGTTTTCTGTTTCTGGTAAGTGACCACCCAACATAATCACATATGATCGTTAGTAAATCATCACTCAGAAGTGACAAAAGTTCAATTTTTAATTGTTATTATTATTATTATTATTATTATTATTAATGACGCTATCCAGGACTGCTGACAGTTTACAGACAGTAGTACACACAGTATCTGCGTTGTGGTTCAATTTTATCCTTGGTTTAATTTTTATTTCCCTTTGTTTTGGGATATGGTACTGTATGATAATGAGTTTAAAACAATGGGAAATAAAAATTAAACCAAGGATAAAATTGAACTACAACATCTACGCTAGTAGATTTGTACTAAAAGTGGTTAGAAAAGTGCTAACCACCCAATACTGACAGCCCTGAAACTCTGTATGTCATTGAAAGGATTGGTTATATAATATATTATTAAGATTGAACATGGAGGAAATCATTGCTGAAGCATATAAATGGTAGTTTGTTCTGCAGCAAAATAGTTAAAAAACTTAAGGAATTGCTTAGAGGACAAGATTGAGCTCATCACCTCTTGTTACTTCTCAGATATGATCCTGACAGTGATAGCTGGAGTACAGTTGCGCCAATGCTGATGCCCCGTGGTGGGGTTGGAGTGGCAGGTATGGGGGGTTACCTCTATGCCGTAGGTGGTAACGATGGAACAGCATCTCTTCAGAGTGTAGAAAGGTACAGCCCTCACACAAACAAGTGGAGCAGAGTGGCGCCCATGAATCGCAGAAGAGCTGGTAATGTCCACTGTAGTTCATAAATGGTTTCCCCTATTCCGTTATTGTAGTAGCAATAAAACAAAGTATCAGTCTCTGTTAAAAAGGAAAACTGACTGCTGCACTGGGCAGAGCCCAGCATAGTGAAAGCATCAGTCCACGTTTATTTATACGGGCATATGTTCAGTGTCAGTCAGTTGTCTAAACTACAAATGTGTGCCTTCTGCCCATCAGGAAAAATCCCCTTTTCTTTTGGAGGAAACCTGAACCCTCCCAAATGCAGGCATTTAACAAGAACCTCGAGGGAAAGAGGTTCAAAATAACAAAATGTATTTAAATACCAACTATAAATACATATATGTCAACTGTAATAACTAGAATAACCATGAAAAAATGCAAAAACTAATGAAAAAAAAAAGACCTGGCATGCAGCAATGTCGGCTTATAATGGTTTACCTCAGTAAAATTCTGCTCATATATAGTCACATCACCATGACAATTGCAAGTAATAGAACCGTGAAAACAATAATTTGCTGCCATTTTTAGAACTGCAGCAAATGGCAATTTTGTCTGAAAGAGATCTTATCACTGGTTGAAATTTCAATAAAACATAAGTACTTGAGGCTAATTTGAAAGTTACACACTGACAGACCAAAAGAGCATGCTGGGTTTTCCTAAGCTACATGTGCATCCCTGTTTCCATAATACAAGATACTTACAGCTGCTGTAACTCTAACTGTCTCACACTACCTTGTCTTGCAGTGGTTTGACAACTTCCTCTGACCATGACTTCTTTGGATCATGGTTAAAAGAAAGTGAAAGCAGTATTCTAACTGGACTGAAACAAACAAACAAACAAACAAAAAACTTATACTAGAGGACGTGAATTTGCATTCCATAACATTCATTTCTGTGTTTACACATTTGATGCAAGAAATGTGCAAATAACAGCAGTGAGATATGTCCAGAAATACACGCTAATGATATGCATGAATTGTATGATAGACATCACAAGGTGACCCCTACCCTAAACTCTTACTACAACACAAATAATTCTGTCAAACATTGAAGTCATATGAAAATGGCAAAAAGGTCTGTCTTACATAAAGTACCCAAATTCAGGGTTAAGTGCATTTCTGGACATAAGTGACAGAAACTGATTTCAAACATTTGTTGTCCATAGGTGTTGGAGTTGCTGTTGTCGGAGAACTCCTGTTTGCCATTGGTGGGTTCGATGACTCCTCTCCTCTGGATTCAGTTGAAAGATATGACCCTAAAACGAACCAGTGGACTTATGTGGCAAAAATGACGACTTGCAGGGGTGGTGTGGGTGCTGGAGCAATGGGAGGGCGTCTTTGGGCTGTCGGAGGACACAATGGCGAGCAGTACTTAAACTCGGCGGAGTCGTACAATCTTTTGACCAATAAATGGGAGGAAGGTGCACCTATGCATGTGTTCCGTGCAGGTTCTGGTGTCGTAGGAAGTCTATGTGATGTTGAAGATTTGAGAAATACACTTGACCCATCCAATCACAGGAGTAAGGAAGAAGTTTGAATGTAGAATTAATGTAGAAGTTGTTCTGGATGTTTTCAGTAAGAGAGGAAGGTATTTTATAATCTGGCCCAGTTTGAGTCAAGTTTTAAAAGCCAGAGTGTTTAATACAGTGTATATATCACCATCTTACATTCAAAATGAGAGCTTACTGAAACACGTTTGTGTGAGAGAAATTGAGTGAATTAAATAATTTGTCCACTGTTTTTACCCAAACCAATTTTTTTTTTGGAAAATAATTTGTTTTCACCTTAATAATGTAAAGTACATGTTAGTGTTAAATAATTATTTGTAGTCAAATAGTACAAAGTACTTAACAAGAGTAATTTGTTATTTTAATGATATATGCTATATGTTTCATTTCAGCCAATCTACATCACACATGACCAGTTTATTTGAAATTTGAATGGAGCTTTGCAATTTACTTGTCTGTTTTGAACATCGCCAGTGAGATTTCAGAGTTCCCATTGAAATTTCCCTAGTTTATTGATGTTGTATAAAGCCATGAATTTTTCTTTACATTACAGCATTACTTTCTAAGTATTTAAAAAAAGTTAGAATAGTGCTTTGAATTTTTTTACAATCAGTGCATCGTTATTGGAAAGATTTCCAAAAAAATCTTCAAATTCCATTCAAATGCCAGACATTACAAACAGGAATTTGAACATTCATTTCATTCTTGGAAATACTGGTCATGTGTGATGTAGACTAAATGTAAGATTTGGAATGGGTAGGCACCTATACAGGATAGTCAGCTTGGATAGAGCACTCTTCAATTGAGTGCCATAAAACCCAAACCAAAGTTACTCCTCTGTCCAATCACAGAGATGTAAACAGCACAGTGAACCATTCAGAATTTGAAGCAAATACAAGTAAATGGTGTGAAGTGTGCAAAATGAGTGCAAGCAAGTCACAAATGAAATCTCTCAAACAGACGCTTAGTTGTGGTGTCAGCCACAAACATGACATTTTACCTTCGGTCTGTAGACAGCTCCCCTAAGTGGACACTTAAAGCTAACCACTAGGCTTTTGCCACTGCACTGGAAGGAAGTTATCTTGGGGGCATGTTCCTTGTAGAATACAGCACTGTGAAAACGTAATGAAAACGAAATTCTGCAAATTTCCATGAAAAATAGTGAACTTTCGCTTCAAACAAAACTTTGGCAGAAGATCACCTGCAAATTTGTATATAGGTAAATTTGTGTGAAACTTTCATTTACATGATTGTGTACAGCATTTTGTTTGACTTGCTGAACCCCTTCAATTTTGGTTGACCGTTTCTTGATTCAGTGAAATTTTGCTGACATTTCAGGAAAACGTTATTTTCAGTCCAGACGAGAGTAAAATTTGTTTGCGTTACCTTTGTAAGGATTTTCTTTGAAAGTTGGGTGCATTTTCATAAAGGTGGGTGTTCACAGGCACCCTTCTGTCTAATTTTGTTAGATTTGACTGTATGTTAGTATTAGTTTTACTTATTTGAGTGTACATAAGAGTGAAAAATAGTTATAGCTTGAACAAAGCAATAAATTATTGGTGAGTTGACTATTTTTATCACCTGTCTGGACTGTTTATGGATTTCACCTCGATTTGACAATAAACACTAATTACACAATATCTGAACCACTGCATGAAAAGTGTTTTGACTTTGTTGATACGCTCATGCTGTGGATTCAGGAATCAGGTGGTGTTGGGTGATGCCGAAGCGGATCTAGGGAACAGACCTGTCGGGCCCGACCCCCTCCCCTTAATTTTTAGAGCAAAACTGATGCTTGTAGGTCGTGACAGCTATTTTGAGGACGACTCAAAATTAATGAGCATAAGCTGAGAAACTTCCGGCCATGCCTACCGTTTGCGCAGATTAGTGACCCTCACCCCCCCCCCCCCCCCCCGCCCTGGTTTCCTAACCCTGCCCTCACTTTTGATCACATCCCTGTTTTTCCTAACATTGGTCTCAGACCATGGTACCAGAGACACAGGATATTAGTAAGGGTCCAATTTTCAGAGAAATTCAATTCAATTTTATTCACACTTATTCAACTGAAATACAATTAATATATTTTTATAGTAAGAAAGTAAACATGCAGAGCATTGTATTTAAGTGATTTTACCTTCTAGGGAAGAAGTGCGTAGTGGCCAAAGGAACAAGGCTTTCGTATTGGCCACTACCTCTGTGCAGTTACAAAAATGGGGGAAGTAGAATTTATAAAACTGATTGTAGAGCTGATTACTTTGATTTAGAATGGTCTGGCCTGTTCTGTACGAATATGTGAGCCATATCAAGACAAAAGCTGATTACTTCAATACGTTATTTACCCACGCTACATATAGGAGTGATAAAAACTCGCTAAAACATGTGCGTGAAACGAAAAGCATCGAAAAGAAAAGAAATAATTTAAAATTGCTTAAATTACTTAAATCTTAAATCTAGCTAAAAACCTGTCTCTTCAAAGGACGTTTAAAAGACATTTTACGCGATAGATTTTGCTGAAACCGTGGTAAATCGTTCTGGTAGAATATTGAAACACGTGTTGATGCCCCGGGGGGGGGGGGGGGGGCACTTGACCCATGTTTGGGTATAGGGGTGCCGCTTGGGTTTGAAATCCTGACCCTGTTTAGGACGAAAATAACCTTAAATACCTACCCTGTGAAGGACAATGCCCTCAATTTTAAGACCCTATTTAGGACAGAGGACAACATCGAGCTCTTGTGTTACACAAGTGTAGTAATAACATTTAAAGGCCCACTGTCACTTACCGGACGTGATGTTCCACGCATTGAAACGCGAATACCAATCACAACAGATAAAATAATGCACTTCCTAGAAGTGATGGCGAAAAATCCCAAAATTTCGCATTAACAGCGGTGAACCTTAGGTGGAAACTCAATTGACGTGAAGCATTGTTCACTAAAAAAAATGGAGACTAACGTCTCTGATTTCGGATTGCCAAATACTCAACGACAGTCTTGCAACCATACCCTTTCCAAGACGGGTCCGGGACAGACTCGCTTGAAATTACATACCCTGTTCAGGACAGAGGGGCCAAAAACCATACCCTATCCAGCGACACTTCCCCGTATAGCCCATATGGGGGAGTACCCCCCGCCCCGGGTCTTGATGCCGCATGCCGTGAGGTGTCGTCAGTTGCTTTTTTAACCCGTCTGTCACGCTATGTGTAGTCACACAATATCGTGACCGGGATGATCGTGACAATCTCTTTATGGCGACCAACCGCTGGGCAAAGAGCCCGAGGACTCTGGAGAGAGAGAGACTGGGAACATTACGCAATATGGCGACCATGAACAAAATTTTGGCGTTTAAACCTGCAAGGTGTTTCTCATCTTCAAACAACACAGTACGTTTTCCAACAGTTTTACTCGACATATGTAAATGTTTCGATTCACCCCTTTACTGTTTTTGACTTTGTCTGCATCTTCATGTTTAGGTAATCAGTTTGTTCTGTGGTTGTGTTTCACGTAAGATGAGTTCTCTGTCCTCGGAGAAGAAATCGTTTATAGCAGAAGGACCTAGTCTGGCAGAATTTATTACAGGAGAAGTGACTCCACAGGAAAATCCTTACAAAAGAAAAAAAGGGCAAAGGTATGCCATTCCTTAAAACGAGGGAAATTTCGGTTGAACCAAGCAGCTCTATCTCATATTATAATTAAAGGTTTCAAGGGATTGGCTTGCAATCCTTCTGGAAAATAATAGAATAAACAACAATCGTTGCAAAATGGAGTTTTTAGTAATATATTGTGGAGAAAGTGTCTGTATTACAGGAGTTTTGTATGGTGGGCCAATTATAGCATTTTGTAGTTAGCTTTTAGTTAGCTGGGTTGTAGCATGTCTTGTTGCTCAAAATTATTGCCATTACGTGTGTATTGCTAAAAGAAAAGAGAATCACTGCACGTAAATCTCAGAGGAAAGAAAGTAGAGGTATGTTGTTTTCAGAATTTGAGATATTTATTTATTTTATTATATTCATACCTTTTCTATTTAACAATCTCACTATGGCCTTTTTGGCTAAGTATCAAGTGATATTCCATAAGACTGAGCAGGATAACGGCTTTATCATTCAACACATTAATAACAGCGCAGTTTTATTGCAGAAAAGCTGGAAATGATCTTCCAAAGTTGTTACTTGTTTAAAACATTCTGCCATAATAATTATTTCTCTCTGACACAAAATTTTGTATATCCCTGGAAATCTGTTGTGTCTGGATGACAAACATCGAGTGCACCCTGACCATATTTGGGCAGTGTTACAATGTGTTGAATAATAGCATCTGATGTTACCAATAATTTATTATTGCCATAAACAGAGAAATAGCAGCCATTTAATCACGTCTCACTAGAACTTAAGTTTATTTTTCACAGCTATTTGTTCTTGGAAATTGTAATGGTTATGATTAATTGGTAACAGGACTTTGTGTCATCCAATTCAGTTTGTAATCACACTCCTGATGAAACAAATCGGTCTTCCACTATGCAGTCGTCTAATTTTGTTAATCACTCGTATGATAACAGACCAAATTGAACTCCACACAGTCCTATTATCATTATATATTCTTTAATTATCAGTGTGTAAGAGATGTGGAAGTAGATTTATTTTTATAAAGATTAAAGTCAAATGTGTGCTCTGATGATGTTTTGTTAAGGTTACGATTACCACCATGGCTCAAAACAGAGATTCCTATTGGCAAAAATTATTATAAACTCAAGGAAACTTTAAGAGAGCTTAATCTATCCACGGTAAGTATTATGGAAATTTTATTCTGTAATCAAACTTTAACTTCTTGTTACAATGTCAGTATTTTTTGTGACAGGGTCTAAGTACAGAAAGTTATTAAACAATCAAAAACTATCCAATTTGCTGAACAAATGGTGGCCAGTAAAGAGAATCATAGGCATGTCTAAAATAGGCCCACAAAAATATAGAACAAAATTATCCAGAAACTGAAGTCTGGATATTTTGAGAATTATATCCAGAAATGCGTACGAATCAGATGTATGAACTGTATGATAGACATCGTAAGGTGTCCCCTACCCTAAATTATTTCTTGTCAAATAATTCTGTATGAAAAAGACAAAAAGGCTTGTCTTGTATGTGTACATCATAAAATACCCAAATTCAGGGTTTGGCACTTTTCTGGATCGACATAAGTGGTAATTTTGGAAGGTGTGTTAATAGAAAGTACGTGTAATGGTTAGGTTTCTCATTTTTGGTAGGTCTGCGAAGAAGCCAAATGTCCCAATATTGGTGAATGCTGGGGCGGGGGAAAGCATGGAACAGCAACTGCAACAATCATGGTATGATCAAGTTATGTGTGGATCAGTGTGAACCTTCAACATGTCTCCTCCACCCCCTCCCACCCTCTGGGCTTAGGGAGTAGGGCATTTGACATGGAAGGTCTTCCAGAGTGACACCTTTTTTCCTGGCCATCGGTATATACATGTGGTTCTTGATCCACTGACCAGTTCAAGAGAGAAAATGAAATTCAGAGGAGAATGTGTACTAAAAATTGTTATGTTTGTTTTTGGGGAGGGACATCTGATCATCAAATTCGATTCAACAAGCCATTATTTTCAAATACCTCAGAGGATGCCCCAGAAAAGGGGCAGGGGGGGGGGGGGGGGAGTGATGTTGAAGTTTTGAATTGATTTAAGCACATATCACTGTATATGTAGTTATGTGGTGAAATTAGGTTATGGTGGGGGAGACCTGAGGGCAAGTTGTTTGCAAAAGAATAAAAATAAAAAATAAATCACTTGATTTAAGTGTCAAATGTATTTAGTGTAGAGCACTAATTGGAGACACTTTCCAAATTGAATTGGAATTTAGAAGTGTTGGTTTTTGAGGAGAGGTGAAAATTGCAGTAACCAGAGTAAAACCTCTCTGAGCAAGGACGAGGATCAACAACAAACTCAACCCACATATGATGCCGAGTCCGGGAATCGAACCTGGGTCACATTAGTGGGGGGCAAGTGCTCTCACCACTGGCCATTCCTGCTCCTCAATAATGTCAGCAGTGTCTTACTTGGCTGGTAGAGAGGACAAAAGAACAAACTATGGAACAATAAACAGCCCTAAAAACAATTCAGCAGCAGGTTATCAGGGTTCAGTGAAAAAAGAGCTTTTGACGGGTGCAGGTCAACTGCTTATGGCACCTATGTTGTTATTAACAAATTAATTAGTAACACTATCTCTTCAAAAGTAGAATTACAGTAACAACACCCACTGCTGAATTGAGTGAGCTTATAAGTTGTGTTGTTCAACTTGTTGTTAAACTTCAAAACATTGTTTTCAGTGCCAATGCACCACAGTGTCACATAACTGTATAACTATGATATTTTCTTAATTTGAGAAGACTTTGGTTTTGTCTTAAGGGAATGAGACTTGCTTAAATTTCATGTCTAAAGATACTTACAAAGTCAAAGGTTGTACATTACTGGACAAAAGTCTTGAGAATTAACATTTTTTCTCTTCAGATTCTTGGTGACCAGTGTACGAGAGGCTGTAGATTCTGTTCTGTTAAAACCAACAAGAAGCCTCCCCCTCCTGATCCCAATGAACCTGCTAACACTGCCGAGGCCATCAGACGCTGGGGACTGGACTATATAGTTGTCACTTCTGTTGATAGAGATGGTGGGTAGAGTTAAAAGGAACTGGTGTCCAGGTTGAACTCTTGTGCTACATTGTGCAGTTCCAAAAAATATCCATACTCCCCCGATGGAAGGTTTTTTGTTTTGCACCCTCTCCCCCAGGAAATTCCGGTTTAGCTCCATACTTTGCTTTTAAGACCCCCCTCCCCCTAGGAATTTCTGATGGCTTTCCTTGGGGTGGGTATGGATTTGGAACTGCACATTGAGTTTCAAACAAACTTGCAACAAACTTGTTGCTTTGTGAGTGGGATTGACCTACATTCAGCAACTGCCAAACTCACCAGTTTTAAATGTCAAGGTATGAGTCTTCAGATGTCACAGGTGACAGCCCTAATACTGATACCACTGGGTGTGGCAGTCAAAACTTGACAGTCTGGGTTATTACAATTTTGTCTCACAGTTTACTGGCCCTAAACTCTCACTATCAAGGGTGTTCGAGTTGAAAATAAAAAATAATTATTCCAAATCTGATTCTTTCTTGATATTAAAAATAAGCGGTAAGCTGGGAAAGTTGCTCAATAGCTTTAATTAATATGAATGGTCACATTTGAGGATGTCAGCTACAGAGTCAAAAGTTAGAAGCACCTTGTAAAGCATAATGAGGCAATTATACCACAGCAATTTAAAAAACACATAGTCTGTCCACAAGAAGCTTTTTTTTCAGATGGTCACACCTTACAATGTATTCCACAGTCTCAAAACTTAGAACCACCTTGTACAGATAATGAACAGCAACACAGGAAAGTACTGCTCAGCAGCTAGTTTTCATTTGAATGGTCACGCGCTCACAAAAAGATACAATATTATTATAATTATTACAGTAGTCTCACATTTCGTGTCATGGACATACAAGTTGCACTGTATCCACAATAGTGGCAAATATATACTTTATTAGATGTCATGTTCACTGATCAATGGACTGGACTTGCTTCAATGGTCCTAGAGAGACCATTATTTCCTCTTTCAAAAACGTTTGGTAGAGTGGTTATTGCCGAAAGTAATTGTGCCTTTTTAACTTGCTTTGGTATTGCTTTACTGTGCTTTATGATTGATAGGCAAAGTTCACACCATTTTTACAACCTGTGGGAAGCCAATCCAAAATCAATATTTTCCTGAACATGAAGCTGGTTACACTGTACGTGTATTTGATCTAAATTCTGATTGGTTCAGAGTGCTGTTTATGTCTGTTGTTATTCGTTGGAGTACCAAATACTTGGTTTTGGTTTTACAACACTCAAGAATTGAAAACCACTCTAAATTTTTAATCAAAACTTCCTATCTACTGGTGATATTAATGAAATTTTGTGTGATTGTTTAAAGATTTACCAGATGGAGGAGCTTCCCATTTTGCGGAAACAGTGACACAAATCAAGAAGAGGTACATGTATTTAGTGAACAGTAACTGGGGTTTAATGCCAGAGATGCGGGGTTGGGGGGAGGGGGGGGGGGGGCTTTCTCTTTAATAAAAATAAGGTGGGTCATTGTTGGAAAATTCACAAAAGGTACTGGAATCTCATTTTGTTGGCATGGCGCATAATTCATATTCATTCCTAAGAGATACCAAATCAGTTGGTTGGCAAACAGTTTCAGTCTTGGCTCAGGACCCTTAAAACTACCACCATAACTATAACAGTGACCAGTCGTTTTATACATGTACTTTTGCACCCTAACCACTACCAATCCACAACGTTCCTCCCTGTACATGTACATGTTAAAAAACCACATTTTTATTGTTTCATAACCACTATCGTTTTGCAATCATTGTATCAACCATGTCCCATGTCAGTCATGAAATTTCCATGACCTATTTAGGAGTCCATCCATACTTGTGGAATGCTTGACTGGGGACTTCCGAGGTGATCTGAAAGGTGTAGAGGCCGTTGTGAAATCAGGACTGGATGTATATGCTCATAATGTTGAGACTGTGGACAGGCTGCAGTTGTGAGTATAGATTTCTAATTAATTTTTTAATCACCCACTGTACAGCACCTCTTGTCAAGATTTAGATACAGAGATAGTTGTACTGCAGGTTATTAGACTTACAAGAAGTGATGAACAAGGAAAAATTGCATTTTAGTTGGTCCTTTCTCCAGTAAAGTCAAGGCTTGAATCTTGTCATTATTTTGGTTTCAACTTTTGAGTGTGTGGATGAAATCTAGAAGTATATTAGCTTACTATCAAGCGAGAGCTGTTGGGCATTGCTTAACTGCAGTAGTGCCTTTTATTTAGCTGTACAAAGTGGCTGTACGTTTGAGTGTATGGATAGAATGAATTCCAAATAATATTGTGATAATCCCAATGAAAGTTTTTTTGCAGTACTTTCCTGTGGAGCTGTTTTTAATGCTATACAAAGCACATCTTTCAACTTTGAGTCTGGGGTTGAAAACCTCAATTCTGACCATCCAAATGAATGCTTTTTGTGTAATCTTCTGACATCCCAAGTGGCTAATATCATATGTTATTGATAAACTATACATGTAGATCGTTGTTTCAAACATGTTGTTATTTATCCAAGGCTTGTGCGTGACCCAAGAGCCAACTACAAACAATCACTGGAGGTACTAAGACACGTGAAAAGAATTCGACCCAACATGGTGACCAAGAGTTCTTTGATGCTGGGACTGGGTGAAAAGGATGACGAGGTCCTGCAAGCCTTGAAAGGTAAAACTTGAAATTCAGTGCAGGATAAAGCACATGGACCATCCTTCTATTATACACCGCATTCTTAGTTCGACAGTACTTGTTGGCACCATGGACGTCCAAACTCTCCGCCCCCCCCCCCCCCCCCTTCCCGTTTCTGTATGATTTTCATGCTTATTGGGGGGCAGGGTCTAGAGAAGTTATATTCTATCATACAAGACACTGTTATCTTCGAATATCTCTCCTTGGTGACTACGAATAAAAATTGTACAATGAATATTGCCATGGCATCATGTAAATCCTAACTGTTTTCTGTTTCCATGTGCCTTCCAGCGATCTTTACTGATCTTTCTCAAACTCATTAACAATTCATCAAGAGAAAACAAAGAAAATCACTACCGTTACCGTGGTTTGGATATGTGATCCTAATTACCATAAAATTTTGCAAACTTTAGCCTTGAATTTCTCCAAGAATTATTGATCATTTGAGAAGCCGTATCAAACACTCGAAAGTGTGTTTCATCAGATATCCAAACACCTCGTTTTTTCAACCTACTTCTCAGTGTTTGGATATCTGATGAAACACACCTTCTCGTGTTTGATATATTACGAGAAAAATAAGAGGAAAGGGGAGGTGCTTACGGAATGAAAAGGGCTGTAAAATTGTCGGTTGAAATATAGAAGACAAGACCATTATTTATTTTGGTGTACAGTTGCCATGTTTTAAATTGAAAAAGTGTGTATGATGCCCTTGCCACCACCCAAAGGATATACAAAACTACAGGAAGAGAGGCAAATTATTTACGTGTACTTAGTTTTTGACTACCCGTAGTCTGTAGGGTGCAAATGGTTTTCCTTTTCTTTCTGAAAAAACAATACTTACGGTAAGTTTATTTGTAGGGAAGTGGGGTGGACAGGTGGGGGGGGGGGGGGGAGGAAGCATAAGTGGAAATCATTAACATTGTCACTGTTTTCCTTCTAAATGTGAACCTGTTATACAAGTTTTAAACTTGTCTCTTGGTTTAACAGATCTCCGTGAGGCTAATGTGGACTGTGTGACATTAGGACAATACATGCAACCCACACGGCTCCATCTAAAGGTAATGTAAGATCCACTCAATGAAATGCTTTACACCATTCCATAGTCAATTCCATTTTAATTTTTTTTTTTTGAGGGGAGCAGAGATGGCGCAGTGCGGGTAAGAGCACTCGCCTCCCACCAGTGTGACCCGGGTTCGATTCCCGGACTCGGCGTCATATGTGGGTTGGGTTTGTTGTTGGTTCTCGCCCTTGCTCCGAGAGGTTTTTCGTCGGGTTCTCCTGTTTTCCCCTCTCCTCAAAAACCAACATTTCCAAATTCCAATTCGATTCAGAACCTGAGGGCCACAGGTTTGTTAGTCGTAACAGACTGTTAAGTGTCACTCTCGTTAAACTTAACTTACCTTAACTAACTTGACTGAAACTTACCACCCGTCGATAAAAAATGGACTCTTATAAATCCCTATCTGGCCCGATAAGTTGTCGGATTTTCGCAAAACGCACGCTAGTATCAAATTTCTCCTCTTGGTACTTTTACTTGAGCAAACATACAGTATATAAGTAAAACGAAATGATGGCCAGGCATATCATCTTGATGTTACTAACAAACATATTCTGACTAGTGCCATACGAAATATAAATTGTATAAGAACAGTCGGGAAAGTAGACATTTTGATAGCTAAGAAACAGTTGAGGATTTGTGGAGCATTATTTCATGATATTTCTTGCACGTTCATGTAGCTTTACACGCTTATGTTGTCCACGATTATTTCTCTGGTGCCATGATCTCTCCGTTTATTTTTCTCACAGGTTACAGAGTACATAACCCCTGAGAAATTCAAGCATTGGGAGGCAGTAGGAAATGAACTCGGTTTTGCCTACACAGCCAGCGGGCCGCTTGTACGCTCATCCTACAAAGCTGGTGAGTATAACTGAACTGAAGCAAAACATTTCCTCTCTTCCTCTCTGCTCCCCTGTTTGCTATGGCACTTAGTCTTCTCCTGAAACAAAAAAGTTATTTTTATTTATTTATTTATTTATTTATTTATTTATTTATTTATTTATTTATTTATTTAATATTTACTTTTTTCACAGGGGAATTCTTTTTGACAAACTTGTTGAAAACTCGAAGAGGAAGCGAGGCCATAGATAGATGAAAACTGGTACACCGATAAAAACCAGAAAAAGCGATTCGCGGCGATGGCAATGTTCGCCATTTTGGCGATGATCACCCAGTCTTACGTGGTTTCCAGTTTATCAGAATGTTTCATTTTCAAGTGCTGTTGCTATTTCTGCTGTGATACTGAAATTTTGGCACTATTTTGTGCACTGTTTTGTGTGGTTATTTCATTGACTATAAGAAAATGGGTAATTTGATTGTGAGTGTTGGATATGGCCGAAAACTCTTTTAAGATAGGCAAAAACATCAGCGATGTTTTGCAATTGTTTATTCTAAATGCGGACACCGTTCATGCCGTAGCCACGCATGCCAGTGGAGTTACGTACACTCTAACTTGACTCGCGAGTTGCACACGCGCGTGACGGGACGATGGCATGCACAGCTGAAGTAGGGCGAAGACATGAAAATGAACTTCTGGATTTCAAGTGACAGTGCAATTTTTAAAGATTTAATGTCTAATTCTCCTCTTTCTTCAAGACGGAGATATGTGGAATAGAATCAATGTATTAAAGAAACTCTATTTTTAGTTTGCTGACTTTGCGCCAAGGAAATGCGGGGAAGAAAAGGGGGGGGGGGGGGGGGTGGGAGTGTTTGGAAGTGGAGAGAGGGAGCCGCCAGCTCTTTCACGTCTCATCCCATTATGGCTCTTCATCCGTTAATATCTAACTAAAATTAATTACAACTAAGACAAACTTAAGAAAAAACAATGTTAAAATGAATAACAAATTATGTGTTCCAAACGCTAAATGAAAATCAATCACAGTCTGGACCTGGCTTTATCTTGTAGCAATTTCTTCGTCTCCTTAAAAAATAAAATTGGATCCATGCAGTTTCTTAAAGAGAGGGGAAGGTTATGGAATAAATTAACAGCTTCATCTTGAAACGTATTGGCGATCATTGATCTTTGGAGCTATTATTATTATTATTATTATTATTATTATTATTATTATTATTATTATTATTATTATTATTATTATAATTATTATTATTATTATTATTATTATTATTATTATTATTATTATTATTATTATTATTATTCCTGAAACCTCCTAGATGTTTTTCCTCCTAATCTCCCAATGACCTCACATTGGGATTTTTTTGATGCAACAACTACGCATTTATACGCGAAAGCCGGATTTTTTTCGGTCGTGTTTGAAGAAATCAGACTCGTTTATCGTTGTCACCGATCAAATTTCTGGGTTTAGGGCACTGTAAATTCAAATAACTTCTGTACCCTGAAAAACTTCGGAACTTTCATTCTCAGCGATATATGAACTGTTTGTATCAAGAGGGCATGGTGTCTGAAACTTGAATCAAAGGGTTAGGCAAAGACACTTTTGGACGATATACTGATGCCTCAAAATGGCTCAGCCTAGCCTTGCAGTACAAAGCAGGGGTATTTGAACTTGCGTGTCGTGGAGCTTTGAACACATTCGATATCATTTTGATCGAACATTTGATATCTATTTTGATCGATCATATGTTCCATTTATCGCTGTGACTCCTGTCGGGTTCGCATCAGGGGCACGGATTGCCAGCGGTCCTATCACGTTTCTAGTGCGTTCTCTAACTCGACCTTAATCTATTTTTGTTCACTTCGGTTGAGCTATAAGCTAGAAAAACCGCAGTATGTCTTCTCCAAAGAGAGATTCACACGTTTATATCCTCACGGCCCTATATGTTCTATCCTTCCTCATTATCGGCGCGTTGTTTGTCAGATTGGAGCTGAAAATAGCGCACTATGAGGAAAGATTAAACGAGTTTGAAGAAACGAAGATGAATTGTTGTGATAAAGGTAAGGATTTTTGTCGCCATCTTTAATCCTTTCACTGTTGTTGACCACCTCTTATAATTGATTTTACTGAGCGTAGAGAAACAAAACAACGCTTTCAGGGTCGAACGATCAAACGTTGGGGTGTCATTTACAGACTGAAAAGTTAAAACCATCTTGTACAGCGCAGTTTCATAATAAACAGTACAACAGGCAAGTGCCGCGAGCTCAAGAGTTTAAATGTTTAAGATATTACCTTACACTGAATGATTCCATTCTCAAACGTCAAATATTACCGGCATGAGTATGTTAGGGCTGCTTGATGCGCAACACCCTTGATGTGCCTTGTGTTTGGGTTAAACTTCAGGATTTCATCCACAGATTCCACAGATTCCTGAAAACATCGAAACAGAACTGATTTCATCATGGCACAAGGCTTAATTTTGACCTTTTTACGGTGATTTTTATGCATCTTTGAAAACTTGAAAAAAAAAAAAACAAATCTCGAAAGGTACCAATTATCAGTATACATCAATTTGTCGCAAAAAGTGAACCTTAAACAAATTGACTGTTCCTGAAAGAAAAACGTCGAAGAGAAGAAAATAGAATATCTAAAGAAGGGATGGAAAAATCCGAGACAAATTATGAACAAAGAACTTGTCATTTGTCAAAAAGGCTTGAAAAATTCAGGCTAATGTTTTTGAGATGAATGACTTGTGACGCACTTTCAATTTATCACAACTGGCTGGGCAGTCCCGGGTCATTTCACAGGCGGAATTCTCCAATTTGAAGGCTTGGTTATACGCCAGTTCTTAGAATTTCTTCAAAGTGGCACTTGCATTTCTCTGATTATGTAATTTCGAAGAATTTGTAGATCCCGACCTTAAAAATTAATAAACGGCGCACTCTTATTTACGAACTGTTCGTTCTGGCTGGCCAGTTCTCAAATAATGGTGAGCGCCCTACGTAACTGATCTTTAATCAGTAAACAGTTCAGAGAGCGAACAATATTAATTATGGAGATTTTTCTAACGAAGAACAAAAGATATCGATTTAAAGTGAAAAACGATGAAACAAATTGTGCCAAGAGTTTAGTAACACCCCACTGCTATTTCAAACTTAAATTGCGACTAAAAGGCGATGAAAACTTCAATGTGTCAAACATTGTTATGCTAGAAATTGTGCTACATATTAGATCACTGAAACAATTTTATTTTTGACTATTATCTCGAAATAAACCATTTGACACTGAAAACAAGACAGTTTTAAAGAAATCCCATCTTGACTTGAATGGGGTAGGGAGGGGTGGGGGGAGATTCATATTGTTAATCGATATCCTCTCTCTATCTTTACGGGGTAAAAAGTCTGATGACATGTTATTTTCTTTCTCTTGTTTTCATGTCATAACTGTTTCATCTAAATAAGCTGCGAAAGCATAGTTAGAGAACTAAAAGTAAAAACCCTCGAGGAGAAATTGCCTGATGGCAAACAGTTTTAAAACAAAATATTTTATTCTTGCAGACTTGAGCTCCAAGAAATTATCTGGAGGCCGCAGCAGTCGATCTGTTTCAAGCAGAAATTCGATTACACCGGAAATTCAACAAGAAATAGCGAGCTCCATAACGTATGCCATCAATGCCTTCTGCGTCGCCGACGCCAACTCGAAGATGTGCGTAAAAGGAGCTCCCGGGGAAACAGGAGCTCAAGGCGAAAAGGGAGATGAGGGCCCTGGAGGGCCCAAAGGAGACCCAGGAATACCCGGCCAACAAGGACCACAAGGAATCACGGGAATGAAGGGCGAAAAAGGGGACAAATGCATGGGGTGTGAAAACGACTTGTTGGGTAAAGAACCCGTTGGTCAACAGAGCAAAGGATCAGGTCACGTGATCAGTGCCCCTGGGATAATTGTGATGCCTTCGGAGCAGACGGTGTCTGAGAACAAGACAGCGAAATTCACGTGTTCCGGTCGGGGATATAACACGGCTGTGGTGACTTGGAGAAGGCTCGGAAAGCGACTGCCCGAAGGAAGGACTGTTCTTGGGGAGTCTGGAGTGTTGAAGATTAAGCGAGTGTTGTTCTTTGATAGTGGCTTGTACTTGTGCACTGTTAACAGCCCCTCGGGAATCGCTCAGGCTACGGTCCGGCTGAGAGTTCAAGGTAGGCTCGACCTTAGTCTTGTTAACAATAGATATATGATTTCTGTTAGGGTGTTAAAGGTGTCCTGGGCGAGGAGAGACCTGCACTGTTTACAATGTCTTACATGGCTGGCGGAAAGAATAAAAGAACATACAACAGAACAATTCTCCCAGCCCTAAAAAACAATGCAGCTGCAGGTTATCAGGGTCCAATGAAAATAGAGCTTTTGAAAGTTGCGGGCCTACTGCTGGGTGAGGACGCTGAAATCTCAGTATATTACTTGAAATTTATGGCCATTTCTAAGCTATCAGCTGATTTTACGGGCTTCATCTCACGGCATTTCTTAACCTTTTACGGGTTAAAATTCCTGGTTATTTACCCCTTAGGTCGCTAAAATCTAAAATGACTTCCATCAGAGGTATGGCGGTACCTTTTAGAGTATTGAGTCGAAAAATACGACGCGAAGTAAATGTCAGTCAACTGTTACTTGGCGTATTGTTTGAGAGTTCGTACTTGTAAGTGGTAAAAAATTGCTCGGACCACGCCCACAATAGAATTCTGGTACCTTTTAAGGGTTCTTTTCAAAATTTCCGGGATCACCCCGTTACTTTTTTGTGGGAGTTCCCCCGGGGGTAAAAAGAATGGCTGAATTTCAGGATAAAAATTCGCGGAGATTCTTTGCCATTTCAATTTTGCCTCTGGTTTGTAGCCAGCAACTGATAAGTTATTCAAATTCGTCGAATATGCGAAATGATTGGCAAAACTGTATGGCAAATTAAATTTGCATTTGCAGTTTGACTTTGACAATACACACTATCAATTAACAACAGGTTTTAGACTTCAGCTTTGCCAAACGTCTTCTAATTGTGTATTTATTTTTCAGCCTCTCCTCGCGTTTACGTTGATCCAGGTCCAACTTTCGCGAATAGAGGAGAAAATGTCATTTTACCAACCTGTCAGGTGATAGGTTTTCCTTCACCGGTGGTCACGTGGGCTAAGGTACTCGGAAAACTGCCACGAAGGCGAACGATAATTAGGGGACACAGATTGACGATATTGCGCGCGGAAAAGGAGGATGCTGGGAGCTACATCTGCAAAGCAACCAGCCCTGGAGGATCATCACGGGCGGTTACTCAGCTAGTGTTAGCAGTGACTCCCAAGTTCATCGTCACACCGCTACCCGTAATTGAGAAGTTTGCTGGCACATCGGTAAGACCCTTTTGGTTCTTTATGCGGTATATTTTCTGCTTAAAGTGAGTAAAAATTAAAACGAGTCGTATAATAACACCCCAGATGTTGTTGAACATTTGGGAGATTTCGCCACGTCGTACTGGCACTACTTCAGTTTTTCACGTTATATCACGAGTCGCTAAAAAAAGAGTGCAGGTTTATTTTGCGAGTTTTTCAACATGCGGCCTTTCCCGTCAAATTTTGTATCCATTTACTGAAAGATATGGCCGTTCACATTTGGCATAAGATTTAACTTAACATAGTTAATTGTGTGAGGTTATGAAACCTCGACATCTTCAAAATTGATAGTAATGCTGCTGCAATTTTTGTTGGAAGAACCGCGACCGTGCACAATCCTTTGTTATAACGTAAATGAATGTCTTAACAGGAACACTTCTATTGGTGCGATTGCTCCAACACATTTCGAAATCTATTTGTGCACGGTCAAGGTCAAAAATGCCAACAAAAACATATAATTTTAAAGTCTGTCTGACTTCATAGCAATTACCTTTTATTACTAAGGCCAAAGTGCCCTTGTTTTCAGGTAGACCCGAAACAACAGTCACGCAGAATCGAACAAATTGTTCAAATTAAGTAGTCACAAATTGTTATTTGTGTCATTTAAAAACTGGCTTTCTCAGTCGAACGTGTCAAGATCGTCGATTAGAATTTTCAATACATCAGTTCTTTCTTCCTTATGTCGTTCTCTTATCACAGCAATTTATTATATAAAACAGGACAGAGATCCTTTACTTATAGAATTGTTAACATATGGAATAATTTACCACCTAAATTAAGCTTAGCCAGTGCTTGAATAGTTTTAAGCCTAATTTAAGAAAGTATCTTCTAAAAAACTTTTTACAATGAGCTACCCGTTACCAGTTTTTAGCTAGTTTTTAACTACTTAAATCAATTATCATTTTTAATATTTATTTATGTACAGTTTTTTGACTTTTATTTCCTGATTATGATTGCAAATTGTCACTGAAAACTCATCACGCAACATATTGAACATTTTTTTCTTGACTCAGTGGTCCAGGGTTCCTTGGATCCTGTCCTTTGCCTGTTTTGTGTTTACTTTTTTATTAGACTGATGTCTTCCAATCCGATCCTTGTAGGTTACGGTTAACTGCACTGCCACAGGTGATCCTAAGCCCATAATCACCTGGGAACCTATTTGCACAGGGAAGTTACCGAGTGAGAGACTGGACACCACTGAACATAGCTTGACCATCCGGGACTTGCAGCCGGACGACCAGGGCAAATACGCATGCGTGGCAAGCAGTACCCTCTTCCGAGCGCGATCAGAGTTTAATCTGCGTGTAAAGACAGGTTCGTTGAAGAGTTTTATTGACAAAAAGTTAATTCGTTTGCTGTGATTTGAAAGAGGTGGAAAGATATGTAGTATAATTTTCATGCCAATTTCCGACCAATGTCCTTTATTTCAAATTTTTAGTCAGCACTAACTGTTTAAACGCAATCGTTTCAACAATGGTGGTTTTGGATTAGGCTCTCGTTACCTTGGTTTTTTAAAATGTTCCTTGGCCTAGCAACTTTCCTTTCTTGTCACAAAAAAGTAGAAAAACTGTCGATCAGAATTGCTTTTCCTGGGTAGATAAAAAAATGGAAAAATATATAAAGAAAGTACAAAAATGAGATGAATGATATATTTACCCTCGTTACGTTTTAGCACGTGACTGTTCTACTTTGTATTCGTCGGGCGTGCGCACTAGTGGTGTTTACACGATCAACCCAGACGGTCAGTCTCCGTTCCCAGTCTTCTGCGATATGCACACTGACGGCGGTGGATGGGCGGTTATTCAGAGGAGACTGGACGGCACCACTAACTTTTTCCGTGACTGGGGTGCCTATAAGCGCGGCTTTGGAGATCTCGCGCGGGAGTTTTGGCTCGGAAACGACAAAATCAGTCGACTGTCCCAAGCTAAGCCTTCGGTTTTGCTTGTGGAAGTTTCAGACTGGGACGGAGCGATGGCCATCGCCAAATATGGAGATTTCAGCGTCGCAAGCGAGTCACAAAAGTACGAACTTACCGTCGGCTCCTACTCGGGAAATGCCGGTGATTCTCTGTCCTATCACAATGCTTCGTGTTTTACTACTATGGACCGAGACAATGATAACGACAGAGGGGACAACTGTGCGGTGAAGAGCGTGGGTGCATGGTGGTATAACAGCTGCCACGACTCGAATTTAAACGGACAGTACATGGGCGCCGGAAAGACGGATTCCAAAGGAATGGTGTGGTATTATTGGAAGGACAGTCTGCAGGTGTTGAAAACCTCACAGATGATGGTTAGACCCAAGTCCTTTGGCTAAAATGTGGACGAAAGGAGTCTACCAGTCTCGTTCTGAACTTGTGCGATTCATAGTGGTCTGTATTCCGGTTGGAGAAAGAGCGGGTTTTAGTTGAGTGTCGTAAAGCCTTAATCAAAATAATAACTCTGGCCAATAACACAAACGCGCAAACAACGCAATGAACCAATCAGAATTCGAAGCAAATACACGTAACGGCGCCAAGCGTGGGAAAACAGGTGGGAGCGGCGCGAGTTTTCATAGCCAATCACAGAGAGTAGTAAATGCAAAACCAAAGCAAGCGCGGACTGATTTTTGACACTCAGCTGAAAACCGCTCAAACAGTTGAAACTGCAGTTGTAGTCACAAGTGTTAACAGTGAACTGAGTATCACTGAATCGAATAATATCTTGATTCCCTGAATGCACAAGCTGTTAATAAGCAAAAAACCTGATCATTGTACATATAGTTTTCCCAGTAGTTTGTGACTGTTTTAAGAAAGGCCTCCAATTTATGACATAAAGATTTCTGTTCCCTAGAATGGAACCGACTGAGTCCGCAAATGCACATATAGTTTTCCTTGTGGTTTGTGACTATTTTAACGAAAGGCCTTCAATTTCTGATGTAAAGATTTCTGTCTCTTAGGAAAGGAACCGACTGAGTCCACAGCTCAGTTTAAATACAGTGGTTCTGCTAACCACTGGTAGCTGATGACTAGCTAAAATTAAAACTTTATAAGTATTTTTTACGCCCCGTTAACGTTAACAAGTAATTCAAAAAGGATTTTTGGTGTAGGCCGTGTGGCAAGTGCAGAAAAAGGAGTGTTGGGGTGGAGACAGGAGGATTTGAGGGCACAAGGTGATCGAATGAAAATTATATTCGGCATGAACACACTTCACGCCCAGGTCTTGTGTTGGGTATATGGAGAAAAAGAGAGAAAAGCTATAATAACTGAAAATGATTTTTATACACATCTTCTATAAGTGTAGATGGAATTGAAAAATAAATATATGTTTTTTACCGGTTGGCAAGTCCGAATAAGGAAAACCTGCATGTTCCTGAGGTCTTGAAATGGCGGCCGAGGGACGTACTGCAAGACAGAATGGACAGTTTTTCCCAATATGGAACGACCTAGGCCGCGGCTTGTGAATAACATTTTAATTTTTCCGCAAGAAAACAAGGACGTTCGCGGGTAAGATCGAAAAATTGCGCTCGCTGCCGAATCAATCCGATTGCATGCTTTACAGAATTCCGTTCGCGAACAGAGAAAAAAAATGTTGGGTATTGGGAGGGCCAAAAAGTAGTATTTCCCTAGTAATCTTTGAAGAAACAAACTCAATCTACATATGATGAGGGCTATCACCCACCAACCCTAGCTCAGAATCGACTTTCAGTATTTCATAACCAATCTAAGCACTATTCTGCCATCTTAGAGTATTTTTGTTGTTTATTAGATTCTTAGACTAGACCAAAATATTAACAGTAAAACAGTTGTTATTCTTGCTGGAAAATCAGTAATTTCTACTCATAACACTGGCATAGACAAAAATTCACGAAAAACAAATTTAGCCAGTGTTGCGAGGTGAGGAATATTTTCTCGGGGAGGCGCGCGAGCGAGAGAGGGGCCTCTAAGACCGGAAATGAGAAGTGAAGGACTTTCTCACAGTGTAACCGCCAAATAGCCATAAAAAAACTATACATGCTTTAAGTAAGTAAGTAAGTAAGTAAGTAAGTAAGTAAGTTTATTAACGTGACTAAACACTTAGCTAACCAGCTACTTTACAGGAATAGTCACAAAATAAAATAGTAATAATAATAATAAAAGGAAAAAGTAATGAAAATGATAAATGAAAATACTGAAAAAGATGAGAAAGATACTATTTACAATGTTTCTAAGATTATTGAATATATAGTATAAAATTGTATAAAATGTTTTAAGATATATCAGCATTTGATTACAACATGTAGCGGCCGGCCAAATCTGTATCTAATATCTGTTTCTTGAACAGTTTGTAAGAGTCCGCTTTTCGGTATTCATTCGGTAGTTTATTCCACAGGTTGGCTCCTTCGTATCTGAGTGATTTAAGTCCGTACTTAGTCGTATTTACTTTTGGTAATGTCAAGATTTTGTCTCCTCGAAGATTATAATTACTTTCCCTTAGT
>NW_028145448.1:2530000-2610000 GCF_977016875.1 Pavona decussata | reverse complement strand
CTCGCATCCACACTCACAATAAATAAACAGTTTTGTCAGGTGAAAGAAGCGAGTTGTTTCGCTTCCTACAACCAATGGGCGACAAGAAGCGAAACGTCTCGCATCCACACTCACAATAAATAAACAGTTTTGTCAGGTGAAAGAAGCGAGTTGTTTCGCTTCCTACAACCAATGGGCGACAAGAAGCGAAACGTGTCGCATCCACACTCACAATAAATAAACAGTTTTGCCAGGTGAAAGAAGCGAGTTGTTTCGCTTCCAACAACCAATGGGCGACAAGAAGCGAAACGTCCCGCATTCAATGACTCTTAGGGGCAAGAGCAATATTTTTCCAAGGTAAAACAAGACGAGGAATAGTTTTCGGCTTGGTTTCGTGAAAGACAGGAACTCGTTTTCGTCTTTAGGAGCTTTAATGGATGTTGACAACTGAACTCTCAAACGCTTTGCTTGTTAAACAACGCGGCGCGCACATCCACACAGAGCGCTGTGATTGGTTCATAATGCGCGTCATCTTCAAGTACATAGCGATGGCGGTTACCCAAAATTAAATCATGTTAAAACTTCACGGAGAAATGCGTATAAATCATTTGAATACCAATCACCGCGCTTGTTGTACGTTCATGTCCTTCATGGAACGTGATCTGTATTGACAGAGCTTTTGTGGGAGCTGACATAAAGAAAGATATTACCTTACTGAATACTCGTGAACACCTTAAGAGAAATAGCTTAGTGTTCTTGTTGGAACCCAAGGGATCCAAAGTTCTTGCTGGCTGTCCGATCAAAAAAGGAACAGATGAAAGTTAGACAGACTTAAGTTCTAAATATTTGATTACGTGAATCAGGCTGATAGTTCTTTCACGTGTGGTACATATCACGTTGCGTTATTAAACTCCATAAAATGTTTTCTTTTTTTAAAACGTAATCACTCTTAATGACTCATAATCACTGAATGTAAAATGTTAAAGTACTCTAAAGCATGCAAAATATAAGGATGTTATTATAAAACTCGTAAATATAAATCAATATACTTAATGTGTCTCAACCAAAAGGTAAAAAGAGACGTGCGAGTGAGGAGATAATCTCTCTAAATTTTGTGTTCTCTTGAGTTAACCTCAGTGTATTGCTACTCAAATGTATTTCGAATATAACACCAAACATGCCATTAACTCAATTAAGCATGGTAAATATGTCTGTTAACCTAAATAGTTCCCAATTTACAAAAAAATCATCTAACTTTAAACATATCTATGTAATTAGATAGCAATCATAACAAGAAAAGGCTAATGCTTGTCCACTAAAACTATGTTTGCAAAGTCATATAAGGAAGGCTTATACTTCACGGTTCCGCAACTAGTATTTCGCCTAACTAGAGCCTTCCCAATTTGAACGGCCGCTTACACTTTGACGTTGTGACCTAGAAACAAATTATCCCGCGAAATAGAGTTGCCGATGGGTCGCCCAACCACCTTGTAAACATGCCCTGAACGGTCCAATCTGAACAACGGTGACCTAACGACTTCAATGCAATTGTAATCTAAATCGGAATGATATACTAAGCGAACATCCGCTTGAACCAGTCGATATAGGCTATTAACTCGAGTTAACTGGAGCACTTCATTTCACGATTGTGCAAAGCAAATTAAAAACTGAACTGTTTCAGTTCATATATATAGCCTATCGAATTTTCAACATAGTTTAAAGTTTAGCAGACATGTACGATTCTTAAACCATTCCAATTTAGGTTGTAGGTTTACACTGAAGTTGTTTAAAAATTACTGTTAGTTCCAGGGCTACCTCGTCAATGCGCGAGTTTACCGATATCATAGAGAGGACGACTACATTTCGATGAAAGAAAATACCAGTACAAATGCATACGATTAGAAGTAATCTTGTATTATCAAAAAATCTGGTATCATATTCAAAGACTCCAAACGTAGATCATTTTGAGTTGATGTTACTGGATATTTACCCGCATTGCAAAGCTTCAAGGAGGGGGGGAGACACTACTATCAGAAGCCATATAGGTATGTGCCGCCCCAAAGGGTATGGTTTTTGAGCCGTTTAGGTCTGAAAACGGGTATAGACTTTTACCATTATGGTCTGAAATCGTGTATGGTTTTCAAGGGAACTACGAGAGCGTATTCTCAAGTCAAAGTGAATAAGGGAGAAGGCAAAGTAACTGAAAGTATATCATTCGGGCTGAATTTTGCCCATTCTTTGGTTGCATGGTGTTCACCTCCGTTGATTTCGATGCCAAGCTTTGCACTCAGGTCTGAAAACGGGTGTGGAAAATGACCTGTTTTGATCTGAAATAGGATCAGGATTTGGAGAACAGAGCAGCAAACCCCAATCAAGAATTCCGAAGAGTACCCTCCCACACACACACACACTTCTACACAGAGACACAACCCCCCGGTGCAAAGCTACGGTTATGTTCGTAGAATTCAGTATGCCTCTGAGTCCTCTGACTTTACAAGCATTTAGTTGTATGTGGTCTGCCGATCGTCGTTTGAAGATATAGCTTGTTTAACAATTTCGGTATCCAAATCGACAAAGTAGACAGCATATGCCCCCGTCAACTTTACGATTCAAAGGGGCTTTTTCAAGTCTATCTTGTCCGGCTTGAAGATATTAAAGAGGGAAAAAATAAGCTACCTTACCTGAATATATAAGAAAGGCTTTGCTCATTACAGTCGTGGTACAAATAGGGCGCATTAAGTCGGCATATATCTCCACGAACGGAACAGGATGAAACCACGTGCAATCTCGACTGGAAGAGTACCTTAGCATCTAGTGCCCAGGCTTAACCCAACCACTGCAAAACTAATGCGCGAATTTTTATCACCTGACAAAACTGTTTATTTATTGCGAGTTTATTTATCTTGTCGCCCATTGGTTGTAGGAAGCGAAACAACTCGCTTCTTTCACCGGAAAACTGTGTATTTATTGTGAGTGTGGATGCGAGACGTTTCGCTTCTTGTCGCCCATTGGTTGTAGGAAGCGAAACAACTCGCTTCTTTCACCTGACAAAACTGTTTATTTATTGTGAGTGTGGATGCGAGACGTTTCGCTTCTTGTCGCCCATTGGTTGTAGGAAGCGAAACAACTCGCTTCTTTCACCGGAAAACTGTGTATTTATTGTGAGTGTGGATGCGAGACGTTTCGCTTCTTGTCGCCCATTGGTTGTAGGAAGCGAAACAACTCGCTTCTTTCACCGGAAAACTGTGTATTTATTGTGAGTGTGGATGCGAGACGTTTCGCTTCTTGTCGCCCATTGGTTGTAGGAAGCGAAACAACTCGCTTCTTTCACCTGACAAAACTGTTTATTTATTGTGAGTGTGGATGCGAGACGTTTCGCTTCTTGTCGCCCATTGGTTGTAGGAAGCGAAACAACTCGCTTCTTTCACCGGAAAACTGTTTATTTATTGTGAGTGTGGATGCGAGACGTTTCGCTTCTTGTCGCCCATTGGTTGTAGGAAGCGAAACAACTCGCTTCTTTCACCTGACAAAACTGTTTATTTATTGTGAGTGTGGATGCGAGACGTTTCGCTTCTTGTCGCCCATTGGTTGTAGGAAGCGAAACAACTCGCTTCTTTCACCTGACAAAACTGTTTATTTATTGTGAGTGTGGATGCGAGACGTTTCGCTTCTTGTCGCCCATTGGTTGTAGGAAGCGAAACAACTCGCTTCTTTCACCGGAAAAATGTTTATTTATTGTGGTCATAGAAGCTAGATGTTTCGCTTCTATCGCCATAAGCAGTGGAAGCGGGACATCTCGCTTCCACGACCACAATAATGGAACGCACGAGTCGCTTCAAAAATCACATTATGTTAGAAGGAATTCTTTCGCATATTATGCCAACCGTTAATTGCCCCATTGCTTCATCTAGTAATGCTGTTAGTTCACTAGTAAATACCGCATTATCGACTGTGGGCGGTTTATAAGCGCACACGACAGCAAAACGTCTGTTATTGTGTTCATCAAGTGAAATTGACTCAACCAGCTTTCCAATTGTTTTCCTGCGTGTTGCGGCAAGACAAGAAACCATAACTTTTAATATTTTTGAGGTTGACAAACTTAATTTGAACCAGGAGCGAATCACATAAAACGTTCCCGTTTTAGCTTAACATCTGCTACATTACACTTAAGTGACATGTTACGCCTGTCACAGGAAATTGACCTGATTGGTCATAATGGTAATTAGGGTTCTAACGGCAGTGACTACTTTGATCAGTTTTGGAACTACACTAGAGAAGTCAGTGACAGAACCAGGACATCGTGTAAGGTAGGGATACGTGGGCACGTAGTGGAAACGCCTCAACTAGAATTTCAAACCCGAGAGAGTAATGATTACTCTCTCAGCCCTTTTTTTCCTATCGGTGACGCTTAATTATATGCCATTTATGAGTGTTTGCCAAATCGCCAAACACATTAATAAATCACGAGCTTTTTCTGTTCTGACTAACACATTTTTTAAAACACTTATTTGATATCTTCATTGTTTGTAAGTTTAACAGGAGTATATTAATTTTATTTTAAGAAAAGGTCTTTGGGTAAATCGACGCTGTGATCTCTTCAATTCATTTAGACTTTGGCTTAAGTTTCATTTCACTTCCTAGGAGTGGGCCCCAATTCCACTGATAATTGTCGTTCCTATAATTGCTGTTCAGGCCTAAACCGCATTTGTAGTACCACCAGGCTCCTTTGTAAGTTACAGCACAGTTCCCACCATCCTTATCATTATCGCGGTCCTTGGTACTGAAAGCCATGCCGTTTTGACGAACAAGTTGATCCGTTGCTGTACCAGCGTAAAACCCAACGAACAGAGTGTAGTTAGATGCCTCGTTAGTGACCGTGAAATTGCTATACTTGGCGTACTTATTTCCGTTCCGTGGTGTCTTAATTTCCACTCGCAGTTGGCTCGGAATCTCGGTCAGCTGATGGATTTTTTCGTTTCCGAGCCAAAACTCACCTCTGACATCACCAAACCCGTATTTGTACTCGTCCCACCCCCTGTAGAATCCGACAAACCCATTGAAGCGCTTGTGAAAAACAGTCCACCCGCCGCCATCTGTCTTCATGTCACAGTACACCTCAAAACTGGTTTTGTTTGCTGGGTTCACTGTGTACATTCCACTTTCATTGAATCCGGCAGAAAACAGTTCAGCGCAGTCGCGGGCTATCGGAAACAAAAGAAAGAACTTAGTTGAACCATTGATAAATAAATTCGCCTATAATAAGTCAAAGAAAAGGAGTAGCTGGTGTGTATTATGGAGGTCTTGGTGTCAGATAGGAGCAACATTTTAGGAGTTTGATCTATGCTGGATCACGCGAACCTTTCAGTATGAGTTTAAGGCGGTTATGCGGTGGCTATGCGGGAAGAAAAGATCTAAGCAAGGGCTGTTGGAAAAGAAAATTGTGGGTAAACGACTACGCATTTTTCAGAGATGATTAAGGAACAATAATTCCAAAAAGCCTTAACATACATAATATATCGTACTTCTTTTTCCAAATTGAAGAACTAGCCGTTGGGTTTAATGTAACGCGACCGGAACCCAATTTGAGTTATAGTAAATACGTTCTCGGTAACGTGGTTCACCGCAAACGTCTGATATAATATATTTAATGTAGTTTCTGCCTTATAAACATAATCTCCAGTGGGAACAAGAACGTTAGTAACCACGTTTTCTCCTGAAAGCCTTAACTGGCGAGCTTTCATTTAGCTCGTTCTCCCTCTTTGGAGTCAGTGTTCGATTCACAGGCTACAAACCAACGAGCTGCTAGAACGCATGTTGAGTAAGGTGCTCAATCCTGATCTGCAATTTATGCCACTTACAGAACAATCAGTTTACAAATTTGAACAAAACGTTACTATGTCAGCTGACAGTAACCATGAAAAGAAAATGTCGTTTCTTCGTCGCATTCAAATTAAGTTTACTACGACATTGAGAATTTCTATCTACTTACCAGTTTTCACTACAAGGTTTACTTCACTCTCTACGTGAACCAACTCGCTTCGAGCAGAGCAGGCATAAGTACCACCGTCTTCAGCCATCAAATTGTTAATTATTAGTTGTCCATCTGTCATGTGACTCCGTCCTGCTGCTAGGTGTCCCTTGCACCGTGACCACGTGATACTGGGTGCTGGATGTCCATCTGCAGAGCAGTTCAGCGTGACTGACTGTCCAACATAACGCACTACCTTCTCTGGAGGTTTGACCGTAAATTGCGGCACCACATTGATGATTAGAATTGTCATGGCGTGTGATGTACCCATGGCATTTGTAGCAGTGCAAATGTATGTACCGGAATCTTTCTTGTCCGCCTTTGCTATAGTTAAGGTTTGACCTTCAACAGTCGCTCTTCCAACTGGGAGTTGATCGAATAGCTTAGTCCAGGATATAACCGGCGGGGGATACCCGATGACCTGGCATTTAGGGAGCAACGCTTTTTTTCCGCTCTCTGCATAGACCGGCCCTGGAGAAAGTGATATTTCTGGACGAGCTGTGGACAAGTAAGACTAAATGAGAGACCCTTATCACTCGGCCAGCATGTTGAGTCTCAGGAGAATAAAGAGCTTTGTTTTTGCACGGCAAGCCTCGGCCAGACGCGAATTCAGTGCGAGGCTTGGCGTGCAAAAACAATTCTTTTTATTCCCCTGAGACTAAACATGGCCGCCGAGTTATAAGGGTCAATTAGGTTGATTCACATGATGTCCAAGCTATCGATTCTTTGGATAAAATAAAGTATGACGTAATCACTTCCTGTTGTGGACCTCAAAGAAAACATCTTTGGGTGTACTATTTATTGTCCAAGACTTCCATTGTCATAGGTTTTATACTTGAGAAATTATGGTGGGGAGGAGTCTGGTCTAAATAGCCGGGGTTAGTACAGTAGCTGTTCGTTTGATAGGTCTATGTAAAAGGCTATTTCAATACATGATATGGAAAAGACAACAAGACATGGAGCTGCCAAAACTGGTCTTATTGTCAAATGATTAAAACGTGCAAGTCATATGATTCTTGCTTTGCGGAATAGTTGGTTCGGTCCAAACCAGCAACTGAACAAATGAATAAATTTCGTTCATTACCTTTGACGTTGAGTGTGACGGAGGCTTGTGCAGTTCCCTGGTCAGTCCGAATTGTGCACACATAGATGCCATTATCACCAACGATCACATTCTTGATGTAAAGCGCTCCTTTGATAACAGCGTGTCTTCCGACAGGAAGTGAGCCATCTTCTTTTGACCACGAGATTGTCGCGCTAATACCTTCTACCGGTGAGCACTGAAATATGGCTGACTGATTTACAGTGACTGTTCTTGTGGCCGGCTTTACCAAAATCCAAGGGGCTGAAATAACATCTCCCGACTGTCCCTTAAATGGCTGTAGAGAAGTTGGGTTCACTGTGGTTGGCTCACCGGGGGCCCCAGGGGGACCTGGGGGTCCTGGTGGTCCTTGAGGCCCTTGTGGTCCTCTTTCACCCGGAGGTCCCTGGACACAAATCTGCCCCTTGCTGGTGCAGAGTTTCTGTGTGGTAGTGTGGACAGCTTTGATGATCTGTTTTTGAATCTCTGACGTTAAAGAGCTGTTGTCTTGTTCAGAGGCGCTGGCAGCCCTAGCATTTCGTTTTTGAGGCGAAGAGGAGAGAGAGTCAACATTTGAGGAAGGAATACCTGTCGGTGGAGAGGAGATCATGAATTAGAACTTTGATTGACTCTTAGGCATAAAGTTCTGCAATGTTATCCTTATAAAATCTTTCAGACAAAGCATCATTCGTTTGTAGTTTGAGACAACTTTTAGAAATCAAAATTTCACTTTTCGAAAATTGTTACACCCAGTTTTATAGAAATCCTATCTCGCGCTATCTCATCCGGCTTCCAAATTAAAACGACACGAAAAGCGTCAACTTGTTTTCACCACATAGTGAATTTTAATATTCATGTAAACCGTTAAACGGCAGTAATCAACCTGCAAGCACGAAACGTTCAGTTATGATTCCGTCTCGTAGGCGTGTTCAGAGGAAAAGAGTTAAACTCGACAATGAAAGAAGAGTTACCTTCGTTTGGTAATGGAGTAACTTTTGCCGTCTGACTTGTTTGATGGCTTTTTTCGAGAACTGCGATTCTCTCTTTCTGAGCTCTCAGCTCCAGTTCCAATCTTACAAATCCAACACTGAAGAGAAGAAGGCTGATAAATGTTATACAGCAACATCCCACGATGAGGCGAGAAGAACCGCCAACAGAACTCGTCATTGCGAACAGTGTAAAAGGGAACAAGCGAATGAGTAAATCTATTCAGCCAAGTGTACATAAAGACAAGGCTTCAGTTAGACTGGAAGTAATATCGAGTTGACCCTGTTAGTGAAGTATTATTTATATTCTGGATGGATCAACGTGTTTGGACTGATCTGTGGTCTTAAATTTCAGTGCGTGACTTTGATACGACCTCATATACACGGGAAGTAAATATCAGGATATGATGAAAAGAAACTCAAAGCCTCAGCTATACTGGAAGTAAATGTCAGCCAACTAGTAGTTGGCCTCTGCGTTTCATCTGACACTTATGGGTTGGGACAGGGTGGGGGGAAACCTGTCTATTTAGAAGCCGAAGGAAAAAAAGGCCTGTAACTTGGCCTGTAATTACTTATATATGCCTTACAAAGAAGTCACGTATGTAATCTGAAGAGAAGAAGGCTGATAAATGTTACAGAGCAACATTCCACGATGAGGCGAGACTTGAGAGCCACCAACAGAACTTGACTGTCATTGTGAACAGCGCAAACTGGGAACTAACAAATGAGAAAATCTACTCAGTCAAGTGTGCATAAAGACGAGGCCTCAGTTAGACGGGAAGTAATATGGAGTTAGTGAAATATATTTTATTTCTGGATGGGTCAAAGTGTTTTTGAACTAATCTGGTTTAAAATTTCAGCGCGTGGCTTTGATAAGAACTCATCTACACGGGAAGTAAATATAAGGATACCCTGAAAGGAAATAAAAGCCTTTGATAAGAACTCAACTACACGGGAAGTGATCAGTTATCAGAAAACACTGATCGTGCAAGGATATGAAAGCCTTTGATAAGATCTCAGCTATACTGCAAGTAAATATCAGGATTTCTTCACAAGAAATCAAAACATTTTAAAAATAGCTTGTTCTGAGAAGATGCCCGATTTGTTTTCCAAGGCTTCCGGCCTCATCCAGTTGAGAGTTATATCTCCACTTACAGTAGCGAATTATTCACCCATTTCTTGACGGGTTGTGGATGAATTTCTGCTATGTCATGCCAAGCTCTTAAGCGCTCAGAACAAGGGAAGTAAATAAACGAGCTATGCTGCTATGAAGGTCAAGAGGGGTGGGAAAAAACCTTTCTATTTAGAAGCTGAAGGGAAAAAGGCCTAAAACCAGACCTACAATTACTTATAATTATATGCCTTACAAAGAAGTCACGTAAGTAAACTGATGTTCCCTTAGCTGGTAGCACATCAAGGAACTTAAGCAATGATGACCGCGCCACCCTGGCAACGAAGCAAAACAATAGGTTTAATGAGCAGGGATGGCGCAGTGGTGAGAGCACCCGCCTCCCAACAATGTGGCCCGGGTTCGATTCCTGGACTTCGCGTCATATGTGGGTTGAGTTTGTTGTTGGTTCTCGTCCCTGTTCCGAGGTTTTTCTCCGGGTACTTCGGTTTCCCTCCCTCCACAAAAACCAACATTTCCAAATTCAAATTCGATCTGGAAACAGTGGACGAACAGCCGCTCTGTGGATGTGCCAATGAAAATTCCCATTCATTTTTATTTAATACTGTAGATCGGTGCTAAGGCCCAAAATGATGTTCCTTGCCTATCTGGAGCTCTATTCACTCAGTTCTCTACCTAATGAATGGGGTTCTGTTCCTGTACACAACAGTACGGTATGACGATAAGGAATATAAC
The DNA here is from genome assembly GCF_977016875.1 of Pavona decussata. Lineage (NCBI taxonomy): Eukaryota > Metazoa > Cnidaria > Anthozoa > Scleractinia > Agariciidae > Pavona > Pavona decussata. Next base: position 2,600,062 of record NW_028145448.1, on the reverse strand, counting down.
ATTGTGTAAACCTCATAAGGTGTCCAAAGTCAGTTTGAGATATGAGCCTTTGCAGGCCTGCTGATAGCTATAAAGCATTGGAAACAGGCTTTTGCACGATAACAAAAGCATAAACAACTTTTTATTTTCATCCACAGGAGAATCGTGTTTGCATGTAATAAATATATCTTATTCGATGGTTTTACATATAAAACACGATATTTTGCCAGTTGCGTAGTATTTTTCCAAGCCCCGAAGGGGCGAGGAAATATACTATCAATGAGCAAAATGCCCGCGCATATTATATGTAAAACCATTGAATAAGAGATTTATTTTTCTGCTACAAAAAGATTTTGTTATTTTGGCTTCTCTGTTTTGGTAAGAGTGTTGAAATACACCCGGCATTATCTGTCTATCGGTATATGGCGCGTACGAATGATGTAAACAACACAGAAAGCCAGTTTTAGTTTTGCTTCTCATTGAGAAAGTGCCGCGAGTTTTCTTAGCCATTTTCAGAGCTTCGTAAATGGAAAACCAAAGCAAACGCGGAATAATTTTCGGCACTCAACTGAAAACCGCTGCAACAGTAAACTGTAGTCACAGGTGTTAAACATCCAGAGAACTGAGTATCACGAAATTGAATAATATCTTGATTTCCTGAATTACACAAGCAAAAAGGCTAATGTACATATAGTTTTCCCCAGTAGTTTGTGACTGTTTTAACGAAAGGTGTTAAATCGCTGGTAAGATTTCTGTCTGCTATGATGGAAACAACTGAGTCCACAACTCAGTGGTTCTGCCAGCCAGTAGCTAAAAGTAATTGTTTAGAGTTACTTTAATACGCCCCTTAAACTTTAACAAGTAATTCAAAAAGGATTTTTGGTGTAAGCCGTGTGGCAAGTGCAGAATAGGGAGCGTTGGGAAGGAGACAGGAGGATTCGAGGGAACAACGTGATCGAATAAAGATTATATTCAAGATGAACGCATTTCACGCCCAATTCTACAACATTTGTTCTTATATTAGGCATTATGTCCAGGTAAGATTTATAAGGAGGGTATATATTCAAGAAATCGAGCCGAAAAACGCCACAATAACCGAGTATGATTTTTATGCACGTCTTGTAGTTCTTCTGTTAGTGTAGAGGGAGCTGTATACGAAATATATGTTAGAGGGAAGAGTTCCTCCCAATACGGACCAACCTGGGCCGATGAATAACATTTTTTTTTCGTAAAAATACTAGGCCCAGGTCTTTCAACAAATCACATCCAGTGTTCGCGGGCAAGATCAAAAATTCCGCCCGCTTCCGGAACCAATCAGATTACAGGATTTACAGAATTTAGCCCGCTCGAGAATCTGTTTCCAAATTTGCTAGCAGCGTCAGTATTGGGAAAAAGTCAAACTACTAAACTACTATGAACGAAATATTAACAGTAAAACAGTTGTTATTCTTGCTGGAAAATCAGTAATTCCTACGAAATAACACTGCCATAGAATAAAACTCACGAAAAACAAATTTAGCCATTGTTTGTTTCGAATACAGTCAACTCTCTTGTAAGCAACCACCCTTGGTGCACGACAAAGTGGTCGCTTACGGGAAAGATCAACAAACTAAGGCTAATACTGGATTGATTAATTAATTACATAAAAATATTACCTTAGCAGCTAAAATTAGGCAAATAGAAACTAATTTATTTGATTTTTTTACATCTATTCATTCTTCTGATGAAACTTTGTATAAAATGGTTCATGGTTCATTTTGGAACAAATCACTGTAACAATTCCCGTTTACCTACAGATCTAATTATAGCCATCTTCTCTGTCTATAAACTGTCGTTATCTGTCAGCAGTCCGGGGAAGGGTCATCAAAATTGAACTTTTGTCATCTCTGAGTAATGATTTACAAGCAATCATACGTGATTCTGTTGGATGGTCGCTTGCCGGAAACAGAAAACAAAAGAATATGTGTAATTTCTGGCCTAAAAAGTGGTTGCGGTCCCTTTGGAAATTTGAGTGGTGGTCGCTTACGAGAGAGCTGTTGAAACAGTATTTAGCTGAGAAACAAGACGGTTGTTTATGAAGTGGTCGCTTACGGGAGGTGGTCGCTTACGCGAAGTGGTCGCTATGAGAGAGTTGACTGTAGTCCGATTAACAGACCTAGCTACAGGTCGAGCTGAGGAATTTTTTTCTCTGGGAGGCGCGCGAGGTGCTTGGAGGAGCGCGAGCGAGAGAAGGGCCTCTAAGACCTGAAATGAGAAGAAAAATTACTTTGTCAAAGTCAGTATCCGCCAAAAAGCCGTAATAAACTACGCATACTTTAGATTACTCAGATAAGAAACGATTACTTTTAATATTTTTGAGGTTAACAAACTTAATGTGAACCAGGAACGAATCACATGCATAATTCGTTCGACCCCTTCCTGTTTGAACTCAACACACTTAACACACCTCAACTTAGCTAGTAACACATGTAAACACTTATTTTGATATCTTCATTGATTGTAAGTTTAACAGGAGTGTATTAATTTTCTTTTAATTTAAGGGCTTACGGCAAATCGACGATGTGATCTGTTTAATTCATTTAGACTTTGGCTTAAGTTTCATTTCACTTCCTAGGAGTGTGTGCCAATGCCAGCTGTAACTGCTGTCCCCGTAATTGCTGTTCAGGTTTGAGTGATAGCAATTTTTGTACCACCGGGCTCCTCTGTAACTTACAGCACAGTTCCCACTATTCTTATCATTATCGCGGTCCTTGGTACTGAAAGCCATGCCGTTATGTTCAGCAAGTCGATCCTTTGCTGTGCCAGAGTAAAAGCCAACGAACAGAGTGTAATTAGATGCCTCGTTAGTCACCGTAAAATTGCTATACTTGGCGAACTTATTTCCATTGGATCTTGTCTTAATTTCCACTCTCAGCTGGCTCGGAATCTCGGTAAGCTGATGGATTTTGTCGTTTCCGAGCCAATACTCACCTCTAACGTCACCAAACCCGTGTTTGTACTCGTCCCACCCCCTGTAGAAACCGACAAATCCATTGAAGCGCTTTTGAAAGACAGTCCACCCGCCGCCATCTGTCTTCATGTCACAGTATACCTCAAAACTGGTTTTGTTTGCTGGGTTCACTGTGTACACGCCATTCTCGTTGAATCCGGCAGAAAACAGTTCGCCGCAATCGCGGGCTATCGGAAACAAAAGAAATAACTTAGTTAAACCATTGATAAATCAACTTGCCTTTAATAGGTCAAAGAAAAAGACCAGCTGGTGTGTATTATATGGAGGTCTTGGTGTCAGATAAGAGCAACATTTTAGGAGTTTGATCTATGCTGGATCATGCGAGCCTTTCAGTATGAGTTTAAGGTGGTTATGCGGTGGCTATGTCGGAAAAGAAGATCTTAGCAAGGGCTGTTGGAGTTCAAAAAGAAAATTGTGGGTAACCGTCTACACAATTTTCACAGATAATTAAGGAACAATAATTTTAAAAAGCCTTAAAATACATAATGAATCGTCCTTTTTTTGCAAGTTGAAGGTAATTATCTCTGAAAGATGCGTGGTTACTCCTAATTTTCTTTATGAATTTCAACGGACCCACACAGTGTTAGTCTTGACATAGTCAGTGATTTTGCTAACCTCTCACATAAATAAATTATTTTCCACAAATTGCTAAAGTTAGTGCGTCATTGAAAAAATAGAGAAGGTTGATTCATTTTTACGCAATGATTTATAGGTCAAAGGACGTTAAATAGGCCAAAAATTATACCGTCTTTCACTCGCCGTTGGGTTCAATGTAACGCGACCGGAACCCATTTTGGGTTATAGTCATTACACTCTCGGCATGGTGGTTCACCGCGAACGTCTGACATAAATATATTTAAAGTGCACCTAACCCCAAAATGTTTTTTTTCTCTTAAATAAATCTTTGCACCTGTTCGAAACATATCGCGCTATTTAGCGCCTTTGTTGACCAAATTTTGACTTTTTATAGGCTGAAAAAGTTACGTAATCTAGCCATCATCTGTCCCATGACCGAGCTAATAAGGGGCATGGGTCTATTCCTTACTTGACGTCACAAACTGATTTGCATTGTGTTAAGTCTTTGTGAAAATGCATGCAAAGCAGTTTGTGACGTCAAGTAAGGAATAGACCCACGCCCCACTAGCTCGGTCATGGGACAAATGATGGCTAGATTTCGTAACTTTTACAGCCTATAAAAAGTCAAGATTTGGTCGAAATAAGGCGCAAAAAGGCACAATGCGTTTCAAACAGGTGCAAAGATTTATTTAAGCGAAAAAAAAATTTAGGGTTAGGTGCACTTTAATTTAGTTTCTGCCTTATAAACATAACCTCCAGTGGGAACAAGAGCGTTGGTAACCACGTTTTCTCTTGAAAGCCTTTAACTCTGGAGCTTTCAGTTAGCTCTCCCTCTCACTTAGGAGTCTGTTCGATTATGTTGAGTAAGGTGCTCAACACTTCGTCACGTGACCTCCTTTTCGTAAACACAACGATCAGCCAGTTTCAACAAATAATTTTTTCCGGAAATGAAAATAGCGGCTAAAAATATGTTACCACTGCAGATTCTCAAACTCATATTGTTTAAGCAGAAGTAGTTACGGACGCTAGAAGTTAGATGGCTTTTTTTGTATGGTAGGAAGACGCTGCCACGCTCCAGTGATCTTTCACACAAATCCCTGTATTTTTCCAAGTTTTCAAACCGCCGTAAAACTCTTCCCTTGCACTTTGCAGTTCCGAAAATTTCCATCCTTGTAAATTTATCCTCGCATATTCTACCTCTAATAAGAATAAGAATCCGACTTCTTTTTTTAGCACTTAATTATAGAAAATTTCACTGGAGGGCAAACACTTCTCACTTGTATACGAAGGTACTGAATTCTCGAGTTCATAAATGGTCATAACTTCTCGACCTCTTGTGGTATTCGTCTGAAAATTTACGTTCTGGCTAAGTGAAACATGATCATTCCATTTCTGCAATTCATACAGCGTTAGCTGCAAGTTTACCAATTATCGATAAAGTGACTAACTGTTGCAAATGGCCTATCTTCATTTGAAATTTATGCCACTTAGAGAACAATCAGTTTACAAATTTGAACAAAACGTCACTATCTTAGCTGACAGTAACCCTGAAAAGAAAATGCCGTTTCTTCGCCTCATTCATTGAGAATTTCTTTCTATTTACCAGTTTTCACTACAAGGTTTACTTCAGTCTCTACGTGAACCAACTCGCTTCGAGCAGAGCAGGCATAAGTACCACTGTCTTCAGCTGTCAGGCTGGTAATCTTTAGTTGTCCATCTGCCACGTCACTCCGTCCCTCCGCTAGGTGTCCCTTGCACCGTGACCACGTGATACTAGGTACTGGATGTCCATCTGCAGAGCAGTTCAGCGTGACTGACTGTCCAACATAACGCATTACCTTCTCTGGAGGTTTGACCGTAAATTGCGGCACCACATTGATGATTAGAGTTGTCATGGCGTGTGATGTACCCAAGGTATTTGTAGCAGTGCAAATGTATGTACCGGAATCTTTCTTGTCCGCCTTTGCTATAGTTAAGGTTTGACCTTCAACAGTCGCTCTTCCAACTGGGAGTTGACCAAAAAGCTTAGTCCAGGATATAACCGGCGGGGGATACCCGATGACCTGGCATTTAGGGAGTGCCACATTTTCTCCGCTCTCTGTATAGACCGGCCCTGGAGAAAGTGATATTTCTGGACGAGCTGTGGACAAGTAAGACCAAATGAGACCAAATTTAACCATACCCATCGTCCTTTCAACTCACAGTCAAACCTTACAATAGACCCTGATCACTCGGCCGGCATGTTGAGTCTGTTTTTGCACGGCAAGCCTCGGCCAGACTCGAATTCAGTGCGAGGCTTGCCGTGCAAAAACAAAGCTTTTTATTCAACTAAGACTCAACATGGCCGCCGAGTTATAAGGGTCTATTAGGTTGATTCACATAATGTCCAAGCTATCGATTCTGTGGATAAAATGAAGTATGACGTAATCACTTCCCGTTGTGGATCTCAAAGGAAACATCTTTGTATGTATTATCTATCGTGCAAGTCGTCCATTGTCACAGGTTTTATACTTGAGAAATTATGGAGGTCGAGGAGTCCGGTCTAAATAGGATTAATACAGTAGCTGTTCGTTTGATAGGTCTACGTAAAAAGTTACTTGAATACATGATGAAGAAAAGCTAACAAGAAGATCCCATGCAGGCCTCTTTCTAGATGTACGGCGAGACAGATAACGAACATGGAGCTGCCAAAAATGGACTTACTATCAAATGATTAAAACTTGCTAGTCATATGATTCTTGCTTTGCGGATTAGTTACACTAAGTTTGGCAACTGCACAAATACATAAATTTCATTCATTACCTTTGACGTTGAGTCTGACGGAGGCTTGTGCGGTTCCCTGGTCAGTCCGAATTGTGCACACATAGATGCCATTATCACCAACGATCACATTCTTGATGTAAAGCGCTCCTTTGATAACAGAGTGTCCTCCGACAGGAAGGGAGCCATCTTCTTTTGACCACGCGATTGTCGCGCTAATATCTTCCACCGGTGAACACTGAAATATGGCTGACTGATTCACAGTGACAGTTCTTTTGGCCGGCCTTACCAAAATCCCAGGGGCTGATATAACATCTCCCGACTGTCCCTTAAATGGCTGTAGAGAAGTTGGGTTCACAGTGGTTGGCTCTCCGGGGCTCCCAGGGGAACCCGGGGGTCCTGGTGGTCCTCGAGGCCCTCTTGGCCCTCTTTCACCGGGAGGTCCCTGGACACAAATCTGCCCCTTGCTGGTACAGAGTTTCTGTGTGGTAGTGTGGACAACTTTGATGATTTGTTTTTGAATCTCTGACGCTAAAGAGCTGTTGTCTTGTTCAGAGTCTCTGGCAGCCCTAGCATTTCGTTTTTGAGGCGAGGAGGAGAGAGTGTCAACATTTGAGGAAGGAGTACCTGTCGGTGGAGAGAAGATCATGAATTAGAACTTTGATTGACTCTCAGGCATAAAGTTCTGCAATGTTATCCTTATAAAATCTTTCAGACAAAGCATCATTCGTTTGTAGTTTGAGACATTTTCAGAAATCAAAATTTCACTTTTCGAAAATTGTTACACCTAATTCTATAGAAATCCTATCTCGCACTGTCTCATCCGGCTTCCAAATTAAAACCGGACATGGAAAGCGCCAACTTGTTTTCACCACATAGTGAATTTTAATATTTACGTAAACCGTTAAACGGCAGTAATCAACCTGCAAGCACAAAACGTTCAGTTATGATCCCGTCTCGTAGGCGTGTTCAGAGGAAAAGAGTTAAACTCGAAGAAGAAGAGTTACCTTCGTTTGGTAATGGAGTAACTTTTGCCCTCTGACTTGTTTGTTGGCTTTCTTCAAGAACTGCGATTCTCTCTTTCTGAGTTCTCAGCTCCAGTTCCAATCTTACAAATCCAATACTGAAGAGAAGAAGGCTGATAAATGTTATACAGCAACATCCCACGATAAGGCGAGAAGAACCGCCAACAGAACTCGTCATTGCGAACAGTGTAAAAGGGAACAAGCGAATGAGTAAATCTATTCAGCCAAGCGTACATAAAGACAAGGCCTCAGTTAGACGGGAAGTAATAAATATCAAATTGATCCTTTTAGTGAAGTATTGTTTGTATTCTGGATGGATCAACGTGTTTGGACTGTAGTGATTTGGTCTTAATTTTTAGCGCGTGACATTTTGATAAGACCTCATATACACGGGAAGTAAATACCAGGATACTATGAAAAGGAAATCAAAGCCCTTGATAAGACCTCAGTGATACTGGAAGTGAATGTCAGCCAACCAGTAGTTGGTCTTTCCGTTCCATCTGACACTTAAGGGTCGGAGGAAGGATAAAAAGGCCTGTAACCTGGCCTGTAATTACTTTCATATGCCTAACAAGAAGTCACGTATGTAAAATGAAGAGAAGAAGGCTGATAAATGTTATACAGCTACATCCCACGATAAGGCGAGAAGAACTGCCAACAGAACTCGTCATTGTGAACAGCGTAACTGGGAACTAACAATGCAATGAGAAAATCTACTCAGCCAAGTCCGCATAAAGACGAGGCCTCAGTTAGACGGGAAGTAATATGGAGTTAGTGAAATATTGTTTGTTTCTGGATGGGTCAAAATGTGTTTGAACTGATCTGGTTAAAATTTCAGCGCGTGACTTTGATAAGAACTTATCTACACGGGAAGAAAATATAAGGTTATCTTGAAAGGAAATAAAAGCCTTTGATAAGACCTCATGCATCTACACGGGAAGTGAATATCAGGATACCCTGATCATGAAAGGATATTAAAGCCTTTGATAAGACCTCAAAGTATATATCAGGATACCCTCGAACGAAATCGCATTTTAAAAATAGCTTGTTCTGAGTTGACACTCGATTTGTTTTCCAAGGCTTCCGGCCTCATCTAGTTGAGAGTTATATCTCCGCTTACAGTAGCGAATTATTCACCCATTTCTTGACGGGTTGTATATGAATTTCTGCTAAGTCATGCAAGGTCTTAACCGCTCAGAACAAGGGAAGTAAATAAACGAGCTATGCTGCTATGAGGGTCAAGAGGAGTGGGAAAAAACCTTTCTATTTAGAAGCTGAAGGGAAAAAGGCTTAAAACCAGACCTGCAATTACTTATAATTATATGCCTTACAAAGAAGTCACGTAAGTAAACTGATGTTCCCTTAGCTGGTAGCGCATCAAGGAACTTAAGCAATGATGACCGCGCCACCCTGGCAACGAAGCAAAACAATAGGTTTAATGAGCAGGGGTGGCGCAGTGGTGAGAGCACCCGCCTCGCAACAATGTGGCCCGGGTTCGATTCCTGGACTTCGTGTCATATGTGGGTTGAGTTTGTTGTTGGTTCTCGTCCCTGTTCCGAGGTTTTTCTCCGGGTATTCCGGTTTCCCTCCCTCCACAAAAACCAACATTTCCAAATTCAAATTCGATCTGGAAACAGTGGACGAACAGCCGCTCTGTGGATGTGCCAATGAAAATTCCCATTCATTTTTATTTAATACTGTAGATCGGTGCTAAGCCTCAAAATGATGTTCCTTGCCTATCTGGAGCTCTATTCACTCAGTTCTCTGCCTAATGAATGGGGTTCTGTTCCTGCGTACCACAGTACGGTATGTCGATAAGGAATACAACATTGTGTAAACCTCATAAGGTGTCCAAAGTCAATTTGAGTTATGAGCCTTTGCAGGCCTGCTGATAGCTTTAAAGCATTGGAAACAGGCTTTTGCACGATAACAAAAGCATAAACAACTTTTTATTTTCATCCACAGGAGAATCGTGTTTTACATGTAATAAATATATCTTATTCGATGGTTTTACATATAAAACGATATTTTGCCAGTTGCGTAGTATTTTTCCAAGCCCCGAAGGGGCGAGGAAATATACTATCAATGAGCAAAATGCCCGCGCGTATTATATGTAAAACCATCGAATAAGATATTTATTTTTCTACTACAAAACGATTTTGTTATTTTGGCTTCTCTGTTTTGGTAAGAGTGTTGAAATACACCCGGCATTATCTGTCTATCGGTATATGGCGCGTACGAATGACGTAAACAACACAGAAAGCCAGTTTTAGTTTTGCTTCTCATTGAGAAAGTGCCGCGAGTTTTCTTAGCCATTTTCAGAGCTTTGTAAATGGAAAACCAAAGCAAACGCGGAATGATTTTCGGCACAACACTGAAAACCGCTGCAACAGTAAACTGTAGTCACAGGTGTTAAACCTCCAGAGAACTGAGTATCACGAAATTGAATAATATCTTGATTTCCTGAATTACACAAGCAAAAAGGCTAATGTACATATAGTTTTCCCCAGAAGTTTGTGACTGTTTTAACGAAAGGTGTTAAATCTCTGGTAAGATTGCTGTCTGCTATAATGGAAACAACTGAGTCCGCAACTCAGTGGTTCTGCCAGCCAGTAGCTAAAAGTAATAGTTTAGAGTTACTTTAATGCGCCCCGTAAACTTTAACAAGTAATTCAAAAAGAATTTTTGGTGTAGGTCGTGTGCCAGGTGTAGCATAGGGAGCGTTGGGAAGGAGACAGGAGGGTTCGAGGGAACAACGTGATAGAACAATATTCAGTACGAACGCACTTTACGCCCAGTTCTACAACATTTGTTCTTATATTAGGCATTATGTCCAGGTAAGATTTATGGGGAGGGTTTATATTCAAGAAATCTAGCCGAAAAACGCCACAATAACCGAGTATGATTTTAATGCACGTCTTGTAGTTCTTCTGTTAGTGTAGAGGAGGCTGTATACGAAATATATGTTAGAGGGAAGAGTTCTTCCCAATACGGAATAACCTGGGCCGATGAATAACATTTTTTTTTCGTAAAAAACTAGGCCTCGGTCTTTCAACAAATCACATCCAGTGTTCGCGGGCAAGATCAAAAATTCCGCCCGCTTCCGGAACCAATCAGATTACAGGATTTACAGAATTTAGCCCGCTCGAGAGTCTGTTTCCAAGTTTGCTGGCAGCGTGGGTATTGGGAAAAAGTCAAACTACTAAACCACTATGAACAAAATATTAACAGTAAAACAGTTGTTATTCTTGCTGGAAAATCAGTAATTCCTACTAAATAACACTGCCATAGAATAAAATTCACGAAAAACAGATTTAGCCAGTGTTTGCTTAAAATAGTCCGATACACAGACTTGCCTACAGGTCAAACTGAGGAATTTTTTCTCGGTGAGGCGCGTGAGGAGCTGGGAGGAGCGCGAACGAGAGAGGGGCCTCTAAGACCGGAAATGAGAAGTGAAGGACTTTGTCAAAGTCAGTATCCGCCAAAAAGCCGTAATAAACTATACATACTTTAGATTACTCAGATAAGAAACGATTACTTTTAATATTTTTGAGGTTAACAAACTTAATGTGAACCAGGAACGAATCACATGCATAATTCGTTCGACCCGTTCCTGTTTGAAGTCAACACACTTAACACACCTCAACTAAGCTAATAACACATCTTAACACTTATTTTGATATCTTCATTGATTGTAAGTTTAACAGGTGTGTATTAATTTTCTTTTGGAATAAGGCCTTAGGGTAAATCGATCCTGTGATCTCTTCAATTCATTTAGACTTTGGTTTTAGTTTCATTTCACTTCCTAGAAGAAAGTGCCAATACCAGTGATAACTGCTTTGCCCGTAATTGCAGTTCAGGTTTGACTGATAGCAATCTTTGTACCACCAGGCTCCATTGTGACTTACAGCACAGTTCCCACTATCCTTATCATTATCGCGGTCCTTGGTACTGAAAGCCATGCCGTTATGATAAGTAAGTCGATCCGTTGCTGTACCAGCGTAAAAGCCAACGAACAGAGTGTAATTAGATGCCTCGTTAGTGACCGTAAAATTGCTATACTTGGCGTACTTATTTCCGTTCTGTGGTGTCTTAATTTCCACTCTCAGTTGGCTCGGAATCTCAGTCAGCTGATGGATTTTTTCATTTCCGAGCCAAAACTCACCTCTGACATCACCAAACCCGTGTTTGTACTCGTCCCACCCCCTGTAGAATCCGACAAACCCATTGAAACGCTTGAGAAAGACAGTCCACCCTCCGTCATCTGTCTTCATGTCACAGTACACCTCAAAACTGGTTTTGTTTGCTGGGTTTACTGTGTACACGCCACTCTCGTTGAATCCGGCAGAAAATAGTTCAGCGCAATCGCGAGCTGTCGGAAACAAAAGAAATAACTTAGTTGAACCATTGATAATTAAAATAAACTCGCCTTTAAAAAGTCAAAGGAAAAGACAAGCTGGTGTGTATTATGGAGGTCTTGTCAGATAAGAGCATCATTTTACGAGTTTGATCTATGCTGGATCACGCGAGCCTTTCAGTATGAGTCAGTGGTTATGCGGGAAAAGAAGATCTTAGCAAGGGCTATTGGAGTCCAAAAAGAAACTTGTGGGTAACTGACTACGCATTTTTCAGAGATAATTAAGGAACAACAATATCTTAAAAGCCTTAGAATACATAATGTATCGTACTTTTTTTCCAAATTAAAGGTAATTACCTCTGAAAGATGCGTGGTTACTCCCAATTTTCTTTCTGGATTTCAACGATACCCACACAGTGTTAGGATTGACACAGTCAGTGATTTGCTAACCTCTCAGATAAATAAATTATAAACCACCAATTGCTAAAGTTATTACGTCAAGGGAAAGTTAGAAAACGTTGATTCATTTTTACGCGATGATTTGGAGGTCAAAGAACGGTTCAATAGGCCAAACATTATACCGTCTCTCACTCGCCGTTGGGTTTAATGTAACGCGACCGGAACCCACTTTGAGTTATAGTAATTACACTCTCGGTAAAGTGGTTCACTGCAAACGTCTGACATAAATATTTTTAAAGTAGTTTCTGCCTTATAAACATAATCTCCAGTGGGAACAAGAGCGTTAGTAACCATGTTTTCTCTTGAAAGCCTTAACTCTGTCGGTTTTCATTTAGCTCTTCCTCTCTGTTAGGAGTCTGTTCGATTCACAGGCTACAACCCAACGAGCTGCTAGAACGCATGTTGAGTAAGGTGCTCAATCTTCATCTGCAATTTAGGCCACTTAGAGAACAGTCAGTTTACAAATTTGAACAAAACGTCAGCTATCTTAGCTGATAGTAACCCTGACAAGAAAATGTCGTTTCTTCGTCGCATTCAAATTAAGTTTTCTACGATATTGGGAATTTCTATCTACTTACCAGTTTTCACTACAAGGTTTACTTCACTCTCTACGCGAACCAACTCGCTTCGAGCAGAGCAGACATAAGTACCACTGTCTTCAGCCTTCAAATTGTCAATTTTTAGTTGTCCATCTGTCACGTGACTCCGTCCCGCTGCTAGGTGTCCCTTGCACCGTGACCACGTGATACTAGGTACTGGATGTCCATCTGCTGAGCAGTTCAACGTGACTGACTGTCCAACATAACGCACTACCTTCTCTGGAGGTTTGACCGTAAATTGCGGCACCACATTGATGATTAGAGTTGTCATGGCGTGTGATGTACCCATGGCATTTGTAGCACTGCAAATGTATGTACCGGCATCTTTCTTGTCCGCCTTTGTTATAGTTAAGGTTTGACCTTTAACAGTCGCTCTTCCAACGGGGAGTTGATCAAAAAGCTTAGTCCAGGATACAACCGGCGGGGGATACCCGATGACCTGGCATTTAGGGAGCAACACATTTTTTCTGCTCTCTGCATAGATCGGCCCCGGAGAAAGTGATATTTCTGGACGAGCTGTGGACAAGTTAGAACAAATGAGACCAAATTTAACCATAGCCTTGCCGGCATGTTGAGTCTCAGGAGAATAAAAAGCTTTGTTTTCGCAAGGAAAACCTCGGCCAGACGCGAATTCAGTGCGAGGCTTGCCGTGCAAAAACAAAAGTTTTTATTCCCCTGAGACTCAACATGGCCACCAAGTGATAAGGGTCTATTAGGCTGATTCACATAATGTCCAAGCTATCGATTCTGTGGATAAAATGAAGTATGATGCAATCACTTCCCGTTGTGGACTTCAAAGGAAACATCTCTTTGCATCTTCTATCTATTGCTCAAGTCGTCCGTTGTCAAAGGTGTTATACTTGAGAGGTTATGGAGGGGGATGAGTCCGGTCTAGATTGGGTTAGTACAGTAGCTGTTTGTTTGAAAGGTCTATGTAAAAGGCTATTTCAATACATGATGTAGAAAAGACAACAAGAAGATCCCCTCAAGGCCTCTTCCCAGGCGTCCACTGTGATAGAAAACAAACATGGGACGGCCAAAAATGGTCTTACTATCAAATGATTAAAACTTGGAAGTAATATGATTCTTGCAACAACTGCACAAACTCATAAATTTCAATCATTACCTTTGACGTTGAGTGTGACAGAGGCTTGTGCGGATCCCTGATCAGTCCGAATTGTGCACACATAGATGCCATTATCACCAACGATCACATTCTTGATGTAAAGGGCTCTTTTGATAACAGCGTGTCTTCCGACAGGAAGGGAGCCATCTTCTTTTGACCACGAGATCGACGCGCTAACGTCTTTCACCGGTGAACACTGAAATATAGCTGACTGATTCACAGTGACAGTTCTTGTGGCCGGCCTTACCAAAATCCCAGGGGCTGAAATAACATCTCCCGACTGTTCCTTAAATGGCTGTAGAGAAGTTGGGTTCACCGTGGTTGGCTCTCCGGGGGCCCCAGGGGGACCCGGGGGTCCTGGTGATCCTTGAGGCCCTCGTGGTCCTCGTTCACCCGGAGGTCCCTGGACACAAATCTGCCCCTTGCTGGTGCAGAGTTTCTGTGTGGTAGTGTGGACAGCTTTGATGATTTGTTTTTGAATCTCTGACGCTAAAGAGCTGTTGTCTTGTTCAGAGGCGCTGGCAGCCCTAGCATTTCGTTTTTGAGGCGAAGAGGAGAGAGAGTCAACATTTGAGGAAGGAATACCTGTCGGTGGAGAGGAGATCATGAATTAGAACTTTGATTGATTCTTAGGCATAAAGTTCTGCAATGTTATCCTTATAAAATCTTTCAGGCAAAGCATCATTCGTTTGTAGTTTGAGACAACTTTCAGAAATCAAAATTTCACTTTTCGAAAATTGTTACACCCAATTTTATAGAAATCCTATCTCCCGCTATCTCATCCGGCTTCCAAATTAAAACGACATGGAAAGCGCCAACTTGTTTTCACCACATAGTGAATTTTAATATTTATGTAAACCGTTAAACGGTAGTAATCAACCTGCAAGCACAAAACGTTTAGTTATGATTCCGTCTCGTAGGCGTGTTCAGAGGAAAAGAGTTAAACTCGAAGAAGAAGAGTTACCTTCGTTTGGTAATGGAATAACTTTTGCCGTCTGACTTGTTTGTTGGCTTTCTTCGAGAACTGTGATTCTCTCTTTCTGAGCTCTCAGCTCCAGTTCCAATCTTACAAATCCAACACCGAAGAGAAGAAGGCTGATAAATGTTATACAGCAGCATCCCACAATGAGGCGAGAAGAACCGCCAACAGAACTCGTCATCGTGAACAGCGTAAGAGGGAACTAACGAATGAGTAAATCTATTCAGCCAAGTGTACATAAAGACAAGGCTTCAGTTAGACGGGAAGTAATATCGAGTTGACCCTGTTAGTGAAGTATTATTTATATTCTGGATGGATCAACGTGTTTGGACTGATCTGTGGTCTTAAATTTCAGTGCGTGACTTTGATACGACCTCATATACACGGGAAGTAAATATCAGGATACGATGAAAAGAAACTCAAAGCCCTTGATAAGTCCTCAGCTATACTGGAAGTAAATGTCAGCCAACTAGTAGTTGGCCTCTGCGTTTCATCTGACACTTATGGGTTGGGACAGGGTGGGGGGAAACCTGTCTATTTAGAAGCCGAAGGAAAAAAAGGCCTGTAACTTGGCCTGTAATTACCTATATATGCCTTACAAAGAAGTCACGTATGTAATCTGAAGAGAAGAGGCCAACTAGTAGTTGGCCTCTGCGTTTCATCTGACACTTATGGGTTGGGACAGGGTGGGGGGAAACCTGTCTATTTAGAAGCCGAAGGAAAAAAAGGCCTGTAACTTGGCCTGTAATTACCTATATATGCCTTACAAAGAAGTCACGTATGTAATCTGAAGAGAAGAAGGCTGATAAATGTTACAGAGCAACATTCCACGATGAGGCGAGACTTGAGAGCCACCAACAGAACTTGACTGTCATTGTGAACAGCGCAAACTGGGAACTAACAAATGAGAAAATCTACTCAGTCAAGTGTGCATAAAGACGAGGCCTCAGTTAGACGGGAAGTAATATGGAGTTAGTGAAATATATTTTATTTCTGGATGGGTCAAAGTGTTTTTGAACTGATCTGGTTTAAAATTTCAGCGCGTGGCTTTGATAAGAACTCATCTACACGGGAAGTAAATATAAGGATACCCTGAAAGGAAATAAAAGCCTTTGATAAGAACTCAACTACACGGGAAGTGATCAGTTATCAGAAAACACTGATCGTGCAAGGATATGAAAGCCTTTGATAAGATCTCAGCTATACTGCAAGTAAATATCAGGATTTCTTCACAAGAAATCAAAACATTTTAAAAATAGCTTGTTCTGAGAAGATGCCCGATTTGTTTTCCAAGGCTTCCGGCCTCATCCAGTTGAGAGTTATATCTCCACTTACAGTAGCGAATTATTCACCCATTTCTTGACGGGTTGTGGATGAATTTCTGCTATGTCATGCCAAGGTCTTAAGCGCTCAGAACAAGGGAAGTAAATAAACGAGCTATGCTGCTATGAAGGTCAAGAGGGGTGGGAAAAAACCTTTCTATTTAGAAGCTGAAGGGAAAAAGGCCTAAAACCAGACCTGCAATTACTTATAATTATATGCCTTACAAAGAAGTCACGTAAGTAAACTGATGTTCCCTTAGCTGGTAGCACATCAAGGAACTTAAGCAATGATGACCGCGCCACCCTGGCAACGAAGCAAAACAATAGGTTTAATGAGCAGGGATGGCGCAGTGGTGAGAACACCCGCCTCCCAACAATGTGGCCCGGGTTCGATTCCTGGACTTCGCGTCATATGTGGGTTGAGTTTGTTGTTGGTTCTCGTCCCTGTTCCGAGGTTTTTCTCCGGGTACTCCGGTTTCCCTCCCTCCACAAAAACCAACATTTCCAAATTCAAATTCGATCTGGAAACAGTGGACGAACAGCCGCTCTGTGGATGTGCCAATGAAAATTCCCATTCATTTTTATTTAATACTGTAGATCGGTGCTAAGGCCCAAAATGATATTCCTTGCCTATCTGGAGCTCTATTCACTCAGTTCTCTACCTAATGAATGGGGTTCTGTTCCTGTACACAACAGTACGGTATGACAATAAGGAATACAACATTGTGTAAACCTCATAAGGTGTCCAAAGTCAGTTTGAGATATGAGCCTTTGCAGGCCTGCTGATAGCTATAAAGCATTGGAAACAGGCTTTTGCACGATAACAAAAGCATAAACAACTTTTTATTTTCATCCACAGGAGAATCGTGTTTGCATGTAATAAATATATCTTATTCGATGGTTTTACATATAAAACACGATATTTTGCCAGTTGCGTAGTATTTTTCCAAGCCCCGAAGGGGCGAGGAAATATACTATCAATGAGCAAAATGCCCGCGCATATTATATGTAAAACCATCGAATAAGAGATTTATTTTTCTGCTACAAAAAAGATTTTGTTATTTTGGCTTCTCTGTTTTGGTAAGAGTGTTGAAATACACCCGGCATTATCTGTCTATCGGCATATGGCGCGTAATGACGTAAACAACACAGAAAGCCAGTTTTAGTTTTGCTTCTCATTGAGAAAGTGCCGCGAGTTTTCTTAGCCATTTTCAGAGCTTTGTAAATGAAAAACCAAAGCAAACGCGGAACGATTTTCGGCACGCAACTGAAAACCGCTGCAACAGTAAACTGTAGTCACAGGTGTTAAACCTCCAGAGAACTGAGTATCACGAAATTGAATAATATCTTGATTTCCTGAATTACACAAGCAAAAAGGCTAATGTACATGTAGTTTTCCCCAGTAGTTTGTGACTGTTTTAACGAAAGGTGTTAAATCTCTGGTAAGATTTCTGTCTGCTATGATGGAAACAACTGAGTCCACAACTCAGTGGTTCTGCCAGCCAGTAGCTAAAAGTAATTGTTTAGAGTTACTTTAATACGCCCCTTAAACTTTAACAAGTAATTCAAAAAGGATTTTTGGTGTAAGCCGTGTGGCAACTGCAGAATAGGGGGCGTTGGGAAGGAGACAGGAGGATTCGAGGGAACAACGTGATCGAATAAAGATTATATTCAACATGAACGCATTTCACGCCCAATTCTACAACATTTGTTCTTATATTAGGCATTATGTCCAGGTAAGATTTATGAGGAGGGTATATATTCAAGAAATCGAGCCGAAAAACGCCACAGTAACCGAGTATGATTTTTATGCACGTCTTGTAGTTCTTCTGTTAGTGTAGAGGGAGCTGTATACGAAATATATGTTAGAGGGAAGAGTTCCTCCCAATACGGACCAACCTGGGCCGATGAATAACATTTTTTTTCCGTAAAAAAACTAGGCCCAGGTCTTTCAACAAATCACATCCCCTGTTCGCGGGCAAGATCAAAAATTCCGCCCGCTTCCGGAACCAATCAGATTACAGGATTTACAGAATTTAGCCCGCTCGAGAATCTGTTTCCAAATTTGCTAGCAGCGTCAGTATTGGGAAAAAGTCAAACTACTAAACTACTATGAACGAAATATTAACAGTAAAACAGTTGTTATTCTTGCTGGAAAATCAGTAATTCCTACGAAATAACACTGCCATAGAATAAAACTCACGAAAAACAAATTTAGCCATTGTTTGTTTCGAATACAGTCAACTCTCTTGTAAGCAACCACCCTTGGTGCACGACAAAGTGGTCGCTTACGGGAAAGATCAACAAACTAAGGCTAATACTGGATTGATTAATTAATTACATAAAAATATTACCTTAGCAGCTAAAATTAGGCAAATAGAAACTAATTTATTTGATTTTTTTACATCTATTCATTCTTCTGATGAAACTTTGTATAAAATGGTTCATGGTTCATTTTGGAGCAAATCACTGTAACAATTCCCGTTTACCTACAGATCTAATTATAGCCATCTTCTCTGTCTATAAACTGTCGTTATCTGTCAGCAGTCCGGGGAAGGGTCATCAAAATTGAACTTTTGTCATCTCTGAGTAATGATTTACAAGCAATCATACGTGATTATGTTGGATGGTCGCTTACCGGAAACAGAAAACAAAAGAATATGTGTAATTTCTGGCCTAAAAAGTGGTCGCGGTCCCTTAAGAAATTTGAGTGGTGGTCGCTTACGAGAGAGCTGTTGAAACAGTATTTAACTGAGAAACAAAACGGTTGTTTATGAAGTGGTCGCTTACGGGACTGTGGTCGCTTACGAGAAGTGGTCGCTATGAGAGAGTTGACTGTAGTCCGATTAACAGACCTAGCTACAGGTCGAGCTGAGGAATTTTTTTCTCTGGGAGGCGCGCGAGGTGCTTGGAGGAGCGCGAGCGAGAGAAGGGCCTCTAAGACCGGAAATGAGAAGAAAAATTACTTTGTCAAAGTCAGTATCCGCAAAAAAGCCGTAATAAACTATGCATACTTTAGATTACTCAGATAAGAAACGATTACTTTTAATATTTTTGAGGTTAACAAACTTAATGTGAACCAGGAACGAATCACATGCATAATTCGTTCGACCCGTTCCTGTTTGAACTCAACACACTTAACACACCTCAACTTAGCTAATAACACATCTAAACACTTATTTTGATATCTTCATTGATTGTAAGGTTAACAGCAGTGTATTAATTTTCTTTTAATTTAAGGGCTTACGGCAAATCGACGATGTGATCTGTTAGTTTCATTTAGACTTTGGCTTAAGTTTCATTTCACTTCCTAGGAGTGTGTGCCAATGCCAGCTATAATTGCTGTCCCCGTAATTGCTGTTCAGGTTTGAGTGATAGCAATTTTTGTACCACCAGGCTCCTCTGTAACTTACAGCACAGTTTCCACTATTCTTATCATTATCGCGGTCCTTGGTACTGAAAGCCATGCCGTTATGTTCAGCAAGTCGATCCTTTGCTGTGCCAGAGTAAAAGCCAACGAACAGAGTGTAATTAGATGCCTCGTTAGTCACCGTAAAATTGCTATACTTGGCGTACTTATTTCCATTGGATCTTGTCCTAATTTCCACTCTTAGCTGGCTTGGAATCTCGGTCAGCTGATGGATTTTTTCGTTTCCGAGCCAAAACTCACCTTTGACGCCACCAAACCCGTGTTTGTACTCCTTCCACCCCCTGTAGAATCCGACAAACCCATTGAAGCGCTTGTGAAAGACTGTCCACCCCCCGCCATCTGTCTTCATGTCACAGTAAACCTCAAAACTGGTTTTGTTTGCTGGGTGTACTGTGTACACGCCACTCTCTTTGAATCCGGTGGAGAACAGTTCGGCGCAATCGGGGGCTTTCGGAAATAAGAGAAATAAATAAGAATTGATGCAATTACTGTAAAGTCGCCGTTAGTCAGTCAGAACCGAGGGAATAGATCGGCTTACGTGTATTATGGAGCTCTCTTCATCAGACAACTGGAGAAATCCGAGTATTTTTTGAGTTTTGTCTATGCTGGATAACGTCGCCCTTTTTATGAATTTAGGGGACAGCTATTATCATAAAATGACACAGGCCCTTAACTAGTGATTTTCATTGCTCACGTCCTCCCTCTTTGATTCACAGGCCACAATTCGATGATGTGGTAAAACGCAGGTGTAAGGAAAGGATACGTCGTTGAGTAAAGGTAATCAATCCAAATATGAAAAGTTTTAGCATTTATAGAGAACGTTTAGCTATCAGTTAACCAATTCAGACAAAACGGCACATGATAAGCTGATAGTTACCCTGATTACTCAATTCCCAGCTTCACAAAATGTTATTTTTTCGTTACTGAAGGTCTGACTCCCCGTAAAGGATTTCGCTCTACTTACCAGTTTTCACTACAAGGTTTACTTTAGTTTCTACGTGAACCAACGCGCTTCGAGCAGAGCAGGCATAAGTGCCACTGTCTTCAGCTGTCAGGCTGGTAATCTTTAGTTGTCCATCTGTCACGTGACTCCGTCCCTCCGCTAGGTGTCCCTTGCACCGTGACCACGTGATACTAGGTACCGGATGTGCATCTGCAGAGCAGTTCAGCGTGACTGACTGTCCAACATAACGCACTACCTTCTCTGGAGGTTTGACCGTAAATTGCGGCACCACATTGATGATTAGAGTTGTCATGGCGTGTGATGTACCCATAGCATTTGTAGCAGTGCAAATGTATGTACCGGAATCTTTCTTGTCCGCCTTTGCTATAGTTAAGGTTTGACCTTCAACAGTCGCTCTTCCAACGGGGAGTTGACCAAAAAGCTTAGTCCAGGATATAACCGGCGGGGGATACCCGATGACCTGGCATTTAGGGAGTGCCACATTTTTCCCACTCTCTGTATAGACTAGCCCCGGAGAAAGTGATATTTCTGGACGAAGCTGTGGACAAGTAAGACCAAATGAGACCAAATTTAACCATACCCATCGTCCTTTCAACTCACAGTCAAACCTTACAATAGACCCTGATCACTCGGCCGGCATGTTGAGTCTGTTTTTGCACGGCAAGCCCCGGCCAGACTCGAATTCAGTGCGAGGCTTGCCGTGCAAAACAAAGCTTTTTATTCAACTAAGACTCAACATGGCCGCCGAGTTATAAGGGTCTATTAGGTTGATTCACATAATGTCCAAGCTATCGATTCTGTGGATAAAATGAAGTATGACGTAATCACTTCCCGTTGTGGATCTCAAAGGAAACATCTTTGTATGTACTATCTATCGTGCAAGTCTTCCATTGTCATAGGTTTTATACTTGAGAAGTTTTGGAGGGGGAGGAGTCCGGTCTAAATAGGGTTAGTACAGTAGCTGTTCCTTTGATAGGTCTATGTAAAAGGTCATTTCAATACATTATGTGGAAAAGACAACAAGAAGGTACCATGCAGGCCTCTTTCCACACCTACGGCGGGACAGAAAACAAACATGGAGCTGCCAAAACTGGTCTTATCGCCAGAATTATTAAAACTTGTAAGTCATATGATTCTTGCTTTGCGGAATAGTTACACTAAGTTTGGCCCAAACCAGCAACTGCACAAATACATAAATTTCATTAATTACCTTTGACGTTGAGTGTGACGGAGGCTTGTGCGGTTCCCTGATCAGTCCGAATTGTGCAAACATACATGCCATTATCACCAACGATCACATTCTTGATGTAAAGGGCTCCTTTGGTAATGGCGTGTCTTCCAACAGGAAGGGAGCCATCTTCTTTTGACCACGAGATCGTCGCGCTAATGTCATTCACCGGTGAACACTGAAATATAGCTGACTGATTCACAGTGACAGTTCTTGAGGCCGGCTTTACCGTAATCCCAGGGGCTGAAATAACATCTCTCGACTGTCCCTTAAATGGTTGTAGAGAAGTTGGGGACACTGGGATTGGCTCTCCGGAATCACCTCTTTGGCCTTTTTCTCCGGGGGCCCCAGGGGGACCCGGGGGTCCTGGTGGTCCTTCAGGCCCTCGTGGTCCTCTTTCACCCGGAGGTCCCTGGACACAAATCTGTCCCTTGCTGGTGCAGAGTTTCTGTGTGGTAGTGTGGACAGCTTTGATGATTTGTTTTTGAATCTCTGATGCTAGAGAGCTGTTGTCTTGTTCAGAGGCGCTGGCAGCCCTAGCATTTCGTTTTTGAGGCGAAGAGAAGAGAGAGTCAACATTTGAGGAAGGGGTACCTGTCGGTGGAGAGGAGACCATGACTTAGAACTTTGATTGACTGTCTGGCATAAAGTTCTGCAATGTTATAATTAGCTCTTATCAGTATAAAATCTTTCAGGCAAAGGATCATTCGTTTGTAGTTTGAGACAACTTTCAGAAATCTAAATTTCACATTTCGGAAATTTTACATCCTATCCGGCTCGCGCTGTCTCATCCGGCTTCCAAATTAAAACGACCGTGAGTGAAAAGGGCCAACTTGTTTTCACCACATAGTGAATTCAGTTAATTTTTATGTAAACCGTTGAACGGAAGTAATCAAGCTTCAAGCACAAAACTTTTAGATATGATCCCGTCTCGTACGCGTGTTCAGAGGAAAAGAGTTAAACTCGACAATGGAAGAAGAGTTACCTTCGTTTGGTAATGGAGTAACTTTTGCCGTCTGACTTGTTTGATGGCTTTTTTCGAGAACTGCGATTCTCTCTTTCTGAGCTCTCAGCTCCAGTTCCAATCTTACAAATCCAACACTGAAGAGAAGAAGGCTGATAAATGTTATACAGCAACATCCCACGATAAGGCGAGAAGAACCGCCAACAGAACTCGTCATTGCGAACAGTGTAAAAGGGAACAAGCGAATGAGTAAATCTATTGAGCCAAGCGTACATAAAGACAAGGCCTCAGTTAGACGGGAAGTAATATTGAGTCAGTGATTTACATTTTTTTATTTCTGGATGGGTTAACGTGTTTGGAATGATCTGGTCTTAAATTTCAGCCCTTGACTTTGATAAGACCTCATATACACGGGAAGTAAATATCAGGATACCATGAAAGGAAATCAAAGCCCTTGATAAGACCTCAGCTATACTGGACGTAAATGTTAGCCAACTAGTATTTGGCCTCTCCGTTCCATCTGACACTTATGGGTTGGGACAGGGTGGGGGAAAACCTTTCTATTAAGAAGCTGAAGAAAAAAGGGCTGTAACTTGGCCTGTAATTACTTTCATATGCCTTACAAAGAAGTCACGTATGTAAACTGAAGAGAAGAAGGCTGATAAATGTTATACAGCAACATCCCACAATAAGGGGAGAAAAACCACAATGAACGGCGTAAAGGGAACTAAAAAATGAGAAAATCTACTCAGCCAAGCGTACATAAAGAGAAGACCTCAGTTTGACGGGAAGTAATATCGAGTTGACCCTGTTCGTAAAATTATTGTTTATTTCTGTATGGGTCAGCGTTTTTTGACTGATCTGGTTTATAATTTCAGCGCGTGACTTTGATAAGACCTCATCTGCACGGGAAGTAAATATCAGGATACCCTCAAACGAAATCAAAGCCGTTGACAAGACCTCAGCTATATTGGAACTAAATATTAGGATACTCTGAAACGAAATTAATCTTTTAAAAAGACGTCTGCTACACGGGAAGTAAATATCAGGATACCATGATTATGAAATGATGGTATTCTTTGCAGGCGTGTTGATAGCATTTTCCAATAGACTTTTTCACGATAACAAAGGCATAAACAACTTTTTATTTACATCCACAGGAGAATCGTGTTTTACATGTAATAAAAAACCCATATTTACACAAATGGCTTTGTATTTTCCCACAAATTGATAAGGTAAAAAACATAGGAAAAGGAATTTGGCTGCATTGATATTTAGAGGGAAGTGAGTTGCAAATATTACACCTTAAATTCAAAGTGGTCCACTATCCACTTTTTGCGACAGTTACTGCTTGTCCCTGTTCTAAGGCGGCCTTAGTTTTCACAAGCGCATAAGTTTCTAATGATCTGTTTTTACTTATGCCCCTGTTGCTACTGTGAGCAGCATCTAATTCATCCGTAATATATCATTCCTTGACCAAACACACAGGTCGCGAGAATGAAGAAAAGATCGCTAAAAACGTCTTGATGTATACACAAATTCCCCCAACTAGTAGCATAAGAAATGCATAGAGGACAGCCAGGAGATTTTGCATGCTAATAGTGAGGCTATATTGAAGGGTTTTTAAGATGGCAAACGCAACAGTCAAATAACTATAATACACTCTTGCCAAAAGTATTTTTTACAATTTGAAAAAGGGAAAAAATCGTGCCATATTTCCGATGAGCCGAAAGACGGTTGATAATTAATGTGTTATCTATCTTTGTTTAACTTCCGATAATTTTCCACCATGCGGTCGTAATAGTCACGTGACAGCCAGAAACACTGCAAGGGGTCCACATGACTTGAGCTGTAAAAAAACAACACAACATGTAAGAAGAAAATATTCTACTGAGAATCAACTCCATGGTTGTGTGATATGGCTGTAAACATGATCCTGTGTATCAATAAAGGAATTGTGGCCGTTCTTTCCAATGGTGCTGTTTGTTATGCTGCATAAGTTAGGCTTAAGGCAGTTTTGAGTACATGGGTTAGGGTTAGGGTTAGTCATTCAAATGAAAGCTGTTTAGCAGTTCTTTTTCAAGGTGCTGTTACGTTGTGCAAGGACAGAGAAGGTAGTATTCACTTTCAACTCAAAAGTGACGTACCTTCTGCCGTTACAAAACTTGATGACAAGTCTGCGACCATTTGATCCAGCAACCCAACCCGGTAAGTACACGTACAAAGCTAAAAGACAAAAGAAAAGAAAACACCATTAGAATAGCATCTTCTGTTTACATATAATCACTTTCTAGTCAATCAACCTGACGACATGCATGCCTTGCCGCTGTGAGAGGTTACATTATTTTTCGCACTCAGCACCGGTTGGACGTTTTCTCGCGCTAGCAATCGGTTGCACGTTTTTCCCGCGTTAGCAACCGGTTGCACGTTTTCCCGCGCTTGCAACCTGTTGCACATTTTCCCGCGCTAACGACCGGTTGCACGTGTTCCTGCGCTTAGCATCAGTTGATATTTTCCTACACTTAGCACCGTTTGCTTGTTTTTATGGGGTTGGCACCGGTTGCACATTCCCGCACTGTTTTCCTTCGGCTTCGGCTGCGCGTGTGCCTACACTCGTTTGCCCGCCCTGCTGTATAATTTCCTACGCTTCGCACTGGTTGTATACTTTTGCTAAGATGTTCTGATTTGGTCCTTGCAATATCTGCAGTCAAAGCGATTGGCAATATGTTTCCGTTTGTAAGAGTCGTTAAGAAAATGCTTGATACAACCGTACACACGAAAGCGCAATATTTGCCAATTTTCTTGACACATCCTGATCTACTGTACGTAAAAGTACCAAAAGGCAACAAAAACAACAACAATATAAATTATTTAGCCGTTCATTAGCAAGTTTTATGCGTAAATTCTCCCTACCTGGATCTGAGAGTGCGAGCACGCGATCACCCATCGTCAGCGGGCGACGTTTTGTGTGAGCGCCAAAGATGTAACCTGAACTCTGAAGAAAAAAATTAAATTAAATTCTTAATAGTGCACTAATCTGAAGACATAATACGTTTCTAAGCATTACCCCATTTGCTAAATATACATTACAAACCAATGTAACACAAACAAGGAAGAATTTCAAGGACATAACGAATTTGGAAAAACAGTGGCAAATGTATTTCTTTGGTCACTCAAAGTCAGGAATTTTATTTTGGTCACTTATAGATATTTGTTTGGGGTTCTCAAGCGCCTGTAGGAATTCCTTTGGGCAAAAGACTCTCGAAAAGAACTTCCTTGGCTGTATAGGGTATCAATAGGCCATTTCCGAGTTGCTGTGAACCTCAATATGAACCTTATTAAGTGCAAAGTTTTTCATATGAAAATTACTTTTGTTTGCATGTGAATGAAAACTAATTTTCATAACAAAAACTTTGCACTTAGCCTGGCTTTCAAAATGAGGTTCCCAGCAACTCGGAAATGGCCTATATTCGGAGGAACCGGAATTTGGAACCCCATTTCAAATCTCAACTTCTCCACTTTGTCTACAAAAATGTCCGTTCATTCCTTCCGACTGATGTATGACTAGTCCGCCTAAGTTAAATTGCAATTGCTACCTGTTGGACCAGTCCATCAAATGTACTTATTATGAAACGAAAAAAAATTATTGTTGTGGTCCCTGGCATTGATGAAATCTATACAGTATCTTTCGACAAACACAAGGGAGCAACGTTTCAGATTTCTTCAAAATAGATCATGACTTCAGTCTTAAATACCAAATTCATTTTATCGTGAAACGAAATTGATTTCGTAGAAAGAATGAGTGACCATGACAAATATAAATTACTTTATTGCCTATTGTGCAAAGGATATTATATGATAGATGTATTTTTTGCAGCAAGTGTCACAGGCATACTCCACTCATCGACATTCAAATCCTAGTAGTATGAAGGATGTTTGTCACATGAACCCTACATGTAGCTCCTACACGTCTTCTGTAGCTCAGTGGAAGAGCATCCGAACGAGTCATTGGAAGGTCTTAGGTTCGATTCCTGTTGGGAGCACTCGGATTTTCATTTTCCGAGTATGCCTGTGTCACTGATTGAAAAAATACATCTATCGCTTATTCGGCAACAGGCTTAAAACACAACATCAAATTTCTTTCACGATGTTATCATAAGTTTGGTTATTCCTATAGAAAACGCCTGGATCGACCCCTTAGAACAAGACACTTAACATTTCTGTACCTGTAACTGTACTGTCTGATCAGCCCACTCGATTATGTACTGTCGACCATTACCAACACGTTCTCGCACAGTTCCTAAAGAAACATACGATCGTTAGTACCTCTATTATAACATCTACTAAGAAGTTCAAGCTTAACTATGTTCACTGATTGGCACAGAAACGGCTTTTTGGTCCCTGATGTCGCTTAACCTTGACCGCGTTCTAGACGTTAATGAAGCGGAGATGAGGGCTTCCTTTGGGGTAGACTAGATTGGAACCTTAAGGCCTCCATGGACGAGGCAAATTGTTATCGACGACTATTTTCAATTGACAACTTTTAAAATTGAATCGATGACAATTAGTGCTCGGTATTGCGTTTCCACAGACGAAAAGTATAGTTGTTGATAACCTGTAGGGAGCCTGGAAACTTGCTTGTAATACGCATGTGTAAATCGTGCAGAAAATGTCGGCCGCTGCAAAAATAGACTTCAGTAATCGATGACTTATCCAACGACGAGAGAAAGTGAGTTGTCGATAACAAAACTGACGACTTTATTTTTTATCATTTGTAGTCGATAACTTGATTCACACACTGATTTAGCAACAGAACGGGAACGTCAGTTGACAACGGCGCGCGCATCAAGAATGCCAATATATAGTCGAAATAGACGCGCACCCAGATCTAACGTCCTCAAATGACGTTCCCGTTCTGTTGCTAAATCAACCAGTTTTGTCATCGATAACTTTTTTGTTATCGACAACTAAAAAGTTATCGATAACAGTTTGCCTCCCGTCTGTGAGGGCCCTTAGACAGGAATAACTATGAATTCCATACTTGATGAAATAGACCGGTTTTCATTTGAGTGTCGTAAAACCAAACCCAAAGCAATCACTCTAATCAATCAGAACTGACGTAAACAGCACAGTGAACCAATCAGAACTCGAAGCAAATACATGTAACCGGTGCCAAGCGCGGAAAAACGCGTGTGAGCAATTCACGATTGGTTTTGGTTTTGCTTCTTATTGGTTGAGAAAGTGGCGCGAATTTTGATGACCAATCACAGAGCGTAGTAAAGAAAAACCAAAGCAAACACGAAATTACTTTCGACAGTCAATTGAAAACCGCTCTATGAGGGAATATTTAAGACCAGTCGCCAGCTCTAATTACGCACCAAGATGGAACATGCCGTCTTTTTCGTTCCTTGCCACAACAGCCTGACCGACCAAACTCTCCTCACACTGCAGAATATACTGACAGTCTTTCTCAAACTTGTCCGGCGTTATCAAATAGCACTCTTCTCGCGGTATAATACTCTCTATTCCATCGTAATGTCGCACGTACAGTCCACTGCCTTCAATTCTAAGAACAGTCCCTGAGAAGGCAACAAAATAAATAAATCACTTCATTTAACAGGGCAACAGAAGGTGGAAAATCATTCTTACAATGTAGTTCAAGCTGAACAAATCTAGAACAGTTTACCTTCTCCCCTAAACAAACAAGCTTCTCTTAAATCTTCTAAACGTGCCCTCAGGAATAAATTTTTAACGAACAATTAACCTTGCCACAATTTTGTCGGTAGTTCTCAACATCATTTTTTTTTTATTCAGAATATTGTTAGTCTTCACCTTTGAAGTTTTCCAGATTGATTTAGTTTTACAAACAGGGCTACAAGCTCATTAGCGTTTTTCACTATTTAGTGCTAACAGCTTTAAATAAAGGATTTCCTTAATCACCGACCCTCGTATCTTCCGATCGTCCAGATGAAAGCCAGACTTTCTCACCACTACACCACCGCGCCTCCACGTGATTAACATGCGGTGTACATGTGCTTAAACCTTATTACGCCAAATTTGCAAAAACGTATTTCGTACCTGGTGCATAGCTGTAAGGGAAGGAGGGGTGAAGTGCTACCACTGGATCGTGTACACTAATCTCACTATCGGCATCATCAGAATCTGAGATGATGTCAGGTCGGTAGATCTGCTCCAAGTCCCCCACGCTGTCTTCCACCAAGTAACTCCCGTCTTCACAGTCTTTACGGACCGTGCCTGAAACAATGAGTAAAGCAACATCTTATCATCAATGCTAACCAAGTCTAGCCTCTAATTGCTTCAGTCTTAATACTGGACTCATAGAAATTCTACAGTATTTATTGTTTCTCCACTTTCTGCACACAAGAATTGTAGTTGTTTGACTCTTCAAAAAATTCCCATCAACGAAAACAGCACGTGAGAGGCACGTGTTCAAGATGGTGGATGCATTCGTGACTACCGCGTTTTGTCGACCCAAATCGTGAATTCTCTAGTTTCCTGATTTCATTAGTTTCTTTCAGTATCTTAGTTTCTAATAAGATTAAATTTAGAAATACAGTTAACTATAAAAAAAAAAAAAAAAAATGAGCGAAAAAACGGAACGACGTTTCGGTTTCATCCTGGCACCATTATCAAGTAAAGAATGCAACAGAAAAGATAATTTATACATAAAGTAAAGGTGTGAAATAGAATAAATTAAATTAAGACTAAAAGTAACTGTCCGGTGTTCATTCAGAGAGGTGTTATAAAATGGGAGTTTTGTCCGTTAGACAAATAGTTTTGCACGAATGGAGTCTGACTGGGTGTTTAGACTCGGTCTCTTCTTTCTGATCCAAAGCATTTCGAATATTAAACAATCAAGCTTTCCCTGACATTTCTTTGGGATTGTGAAGTTACTTGTCAGGTCGCCAATTGTGTCGACTTGGTGATTATTCTTTAGGTGTTTCCCGATGGCCGAGAACCAATGTTCATCAATGCGTTGGTAAAGGTGACGGCTGGTATAGCCGACGTAATCTGCATCACACAGATCACATACAAAGTGATACACAACACAATGTTGATTAATCAAGGGTGGCTTAGGCTCCTGCACTTTAAGATCGTCACGAAGTTTACGGCTACTGAACAACTGGCTGAAGAATGTGGTCAATTTTGTTGCTAAAGTCAGAAAGATGTTTCTTTACTATGTCAGCTGACCTCTGGTCTTTGAATGGTAAGACTATCCGATGAATGTTTTCAGTTTGAGGCGTCGGTAGCGTGTCTCGCGACGTCTTTAAAAGAATTTTTAGCAGTTGAAAATTATTATGACATCTGAACCTTTAAGGCGCTACACTGGTGGCAGGTTACCTCGATAGTACCAGCCCTCGTCTGACCATCTAGCTAGAACTTCTTCTCCTACTTCCACAGGTCTTCGTACGCGGCCACTTTCTACCGCGGGGTCTTCATCAGGAGGAAGGCGGGCTGGAAACGAAAAAAAACAACAGCCGTGGATTAGAATTGGATTGGATAACTTTATTATAACACGGTAAATTCTTCAGTATTAGCTGGGGCCATGCGACAATTGTAATTATCGTTCGATGCATTTGTTCTTCCTATCCATTGGCCGAAAGCAAACCACGTGACCTACAAGTAATGGTCTACTCATGCGCAATTCTGTCCAACTGTGTTTTGCTGCAAATAATTTTCCGCTCATGCGTAATTGAAACCACGCTCTTGTGTGAACATTGGCAGATCGCTTCCCTGAGCTGTCATATATCAGAGTGATTTGACTTCTTTGGTTGTTCGGAATTATGAAAAACAAACTCGGTGATCGAATGATAAAACAATTATTGAACTCAGTTATCGAAAAATATCGTGATTCGTTAGTGTCTCTAGATCAATCAATTGATCTGCTCGCCACTGACAAATCACGATATTTTGCTCAACCTCGTCCAATAACTGCTAAATATTGCGGCTTTGTTTAGGTTGTTTGTTGTCCACAACTGTGGTTGTCTTTCACATTCAGCAACGACGGAAATGTCAACCAATATAGTAGGTTTTTATCGCAGACGAAACACAAGACAGGGGATAAAACATGCCAAACATCCGGTGAATCTGAGCTAAAACATCATAAAGCGGCCTCAAGTGTACTATAGGTTGTACAATTAAATTCACCAAAAAAGAGATAAAGGAACAACCAGAAAAAGATAGAAGCTGTCAATACTTGGGGTTCCCGTTAAGTTCGGCATTATATTGACTTTACACTTCACCAACTTACAGATCAAGAGCCCGTGAGAACCTTTGGTCAGCAGACACGCTTCGTTTCCATTGGATACGTGAATCTGGACAGCAGGGGGCTCCTCTTCGCTGCCAGCAGGGGCTACAGCTTCAGCTTTGTCTTCGTCTTTTTCATCATCTGAGGTATCTGATGATGACGATGACGATGATGATGACGAGGAAGATGACGACGATGTTGATGATTTCCGTTTCTCACTTTTCTTAGACTGTTTATCTTCGTCTTCGTCTCCTTCTTCCTCTTCTTTGTGTTCGTCATCAGATTCTGGCGACGGGCTGTTACGAGAAGACCTTCTCGACGATCGAGACCGAGCAGAGGTTGCTCTTGAAGATTCCGCCACTGGGTTTTGAGGAGTGGAAGATTTGTCAGACGTTTTCTTCGAGCTAGGCGAGCCTAGGGATGAAATAATACAACACGGATTAAGTGGAGTGCTTAACCAATAAAGCTACGTAGAAATGAAACAATTTGTCGTTCAACGCCCACTGAAAACCACGTTTCCTCCGGTTACAACACCAACTTGGATACCTTTTTCCCGAAGGAAATTCGTGTTGGGATCGCAACACCACTAGACCTTAAAAATAACTGGTAATGTTAATTCACACGCAGCACCACAGTTTGTTTAGAAACTAATCACCTTACTACGTCAGTCTCTCGAGTTTTTGTTAAGGCTCTTAACTACCACTCCGCAGCCATGTAGGCTATGGTTTCATTTCGGTCGAAACGTCAACCGATCAGTTTGATTGCTTTGACTATTGCATAGCAAATGGACCAAACAAGTAACTGGAATGAAATTTAACATAACATTGCGCCTTCTGTTTTCAATACGATTCAATTATGAATGGATCGCGAATTTCTTACCCTTGGACGAAGATTTCTCAGACCCTTTGACCGAACCTCTAGGAGAAGAACGAGGAGATGAGCGAGCCGACGAGGGACTGGGCGGAGATATCGACCGTGATCTCGGAGGGGAGACTGGGGGTAAATCAGGCAACTGCACCCGGGGCCGCTCGGCTCTCTCTTGTCTCGGAGTCTGCAGATTGTTTGCTAGTTGTTGTAAGAGTTGCTGTTGCTGTAGTTGTAGTTGCTGTGTCTGGCTGTATTGCTGCATCAGAAGCTGTTCTTGTTGTTCTTTTTGTTTCTTCAGTAGATCTTCCTGTTGGTTTTGAAGTCGCTTTTGTTCTTCTTGAATCTCTTTTTGTCTGTTTGTAAAAATTCAAAGAAAGCGGTTAACTTCAAAATTAAGCTAACAAACCGCATCTTTTAAATTTAAGACTGTCACATGCATTTACTCAACAACCCACGGAGGGTGTTGGAATGCAATCGGTTCGACTTCCGTCTAGGATTCAAGAAACTTTTCTCGTGACAACTGGATACAACTCACTATTAGCGCGATTCTTTCAACTGAGTTTGCGTTTGCTTTTGTTTTGCTTTACTACGCTCGGTGATTGGTTAACATAACTCGCGCCAATTTCTCAACCAAATGAGCAGCAATTGTGACTTGCCTGCACGCGTTTTCCCGCGCTTGGCACCGGTTACATGTATTTGCTTCGAGTTCTGATTGGTTCATAGCGTTGTTTGCCCCTGTTGTGATTAGCCAGAGTAACATTACTTTGGTCCGTTTTACGACACTCAGTTGAAAGCTGCTCTGCTCATTTTGTGTGCAAAAAAGCAAAAACAATAAATAAATAAATAAATAAATAAATAAATAAATAAATAAATAAATAAACAAACAAATAAATAAATAAATAAATAAATAAACAAAAATAATAATCAAACTTAGAATCAAACCTGTTATTCTGTTCATCGATCTGCTGCTGCAGGAACTTCTGTTGATCATCGTCTAGTTCTCGTCGCTTCTCCCTCAGTTCTTCTGCCGCCCTCTGATGCCGATCTCTCTCCTCTTCCAGCTTCCTCTGCATCTCCTCGATTTTCCCCTTCACTTCATCCAGCTGTTTCCTGTGCTCTTCTTCAAGCTCCTTCTTCAGTTCCTCGAAGGATCGTCGCTCCTCTGTTATCCCACGGGGTGTCACCCCTTTGGAGGAGGATGCGGAGCTTGCACCGGGGCTTGCACTGCGGCTGCGGATTCTGCTACGACTTTTCCGTCCCTGGCCACTTGCGCGGCTGCTCTTGCTTGAGTGACTGCTGGCTCGACTGCTGGCCCGACTGCTCACTTGGCTCCGAGGGGATTCATCTCCCTTTTCTTCATCTAAAATCAGTAACAACGAATGTCGGTAATGAGATGAATTCAAATCCACACGAACTGCTGTAATGTTTTACTTTACCTTTATCGTCCAAGGCAGCTTCGTCTTCAGCATCTTTGGAGTATAGTCCAAACGGTGTTGTTCTGAAAATGAACAAACAAAAGATTAGCTTAATAGGAGAAAACTTCGATTTACCCAAGCAAAATAAGACTTATTTTCCACCTTTTAATTTCCGAGCGAGGAAAGTACAAACACAAATAGAAAAATGTTTTCTTGAGTGTACCGCAGTCTAATTCCATTTGAATCAACTTACGATCGATAAGCGGAGAGTAAAGCATCCCGGATGTAGCGACAAGCGAACGTGTAGCGTGCTTTTGAAATCTTGACCAGATCATTCCTCAAAGACGTGATCTAAAAGGATGCAATAAAGAAGCAAATTACGTGTCAGAAAGTTGAACGACCAAGATCCTACAAGATCAGCATTTTAAAATAACCCTGTGACTACCGAAGTCAAATTATCAACGCCCAAAAGGTAAAAAGAAACATCAAGACCACAAAGAACGTGCTTGATCGTTAGAATAGTGATAACGGTTTTTACTTTTATCAATGGAAGCTTCAGGCACCTTTATAATAGCGATAGGACTGGGTGGAGTCTAATTCGTACTGTAATAATTTTTGGGAGGATTAATGACCGAATTGGACGACATGAAGTCCTGTTGCCATCATTAATCTGCCTGAAAATATAATTTTGTTATCGTTAGTAATTATTCTTGACTTTTTGTATTAATCGTACAAAATAAGAAACGACCTCAAAAACTGCTTAACAAGAGTCATTTAAGTGTGGTCGCGGCCACTAAATATTCTCTGCTACACTGAAGAGAAGTAGCTTCTAACTGCAAACTTTTTTGCCTCAAAAGATCGGGAGGGAGGCACGGAGCTCCCCAAAATGAGGATACACCCCCCCCCCCCCCCGAGAACCTTACGCGCATGCTTGGGCTACCCTCCGGTCTTATTTTTGATTATTAACACTAACTAGCTCCAGACTTCGTGTTCTAGACTGCGCTCGCAGGTCGAGCTAAATACAAAGAAATAAGGATTGTGTTGAAATATAAAACAGTTCATACTACTAACCTTCTTGCCATTAAACCGCAGTATAGTATAACACTTGGTTGCAGTAGATTTCCGCAGCGGTACAACTTGAACAATCCCCGGCACGTAACACTGCACTCCGTCACTCAGCTCGTCATCCTCCTCCTCGCGCGGAACGAGGGTCTTCACGAGCACATAGTCACCCACCTGACAAAACACACGCGCGATAGCTACATAAAAAGGAACTACAGGCCTTGGTTTATGGTTTGTAAAATTGAATTTTGATTGTAAAGCAATTTGGGAGGGTATCGAGGGAAAGCAGGAGACGGTCAGCAATGTTTAATCCTGCAAATTTCAAAGGTGAAACTAACATCTTGCGTTTCATCTTCACTGAACTGGATTATCTTGGAAAGATAAAAAACAAATTACAAACAGGAGAAAAGCCTAAATCTGCGAGTAGATGCCACGACCTCACAAAATTGTCAGGGTGAAAAAAAGCAGGATGTAGGATGAGATCAAAACAGGTTACAAGATTTTATGGGACGTTTCGAGCTTTTGTCTCATAAGGGGTGAAATAAGGGCTAAAACGTTCGGACAAAATCTTGCAGCCCACTTGGATTTCCTCATACATTTTTCACCTTCACTGAACCATAAACACTAGTTACTCGTCGTTTCCTACGCGCTTTAACGATCGCGTTCGAAAATATAAAGTTTGCATCTCATAAAGTATCCCTGGTTTTCAGCTGTCAAACAAAGAAAACAAAGCAAGGACAAGGCATGGACTAGTGCAACACCGTCTAAAAAGTAAGATGACAGCGGTACGGAACAGTACGATGTCGTTAGCTTTAAGTAATTGTACCTTAAGAGAAGGGCAAGGCCGGGCTCCTTGCATGGCGATGACGTATCTGGCGGGAACCACCTGACGATCAAAGTCCCGGAAGTCAACCTCGACATAACGCGAGTTCAGACACCGCGACACCGCGCCTGAGTAGTAGAATCCGTCCACTTCGCTCCGCGCCAGGACTTTGTGGTTCAGAAGGCGATTTTTGTTGGAGGTGGACTGGGCAGGTGGGGAAGGCTTCGGAGCCTGTTTCAAACAAGGAAAAAATGTCAGCTTTGTAAAGGACGTGAAGTTTTACTAGAAACTCAAACAGCAGGAGTGTAGAACGGAGCGTTTTTAAAAAAAGTAGTTTTTTCCCAGTGCCATTATAAGGTCTAATAGCAAAAGTTCACCTTTAATGTTTATAAACTTTGCCCTCTTAAACTTTCTAACCCGGTCACTGGCATACTGTTTTATTCTCAATCTGTAAACTTTTCTTATTTTCGTCTTCATTTATAAACACAATCATTGTCATTCATTTTTTATGCGATAATGTGTCAATTTAAGTTAACACAAAATATTAAAATTTTAATTAGAGAAGCGTTGGGTTTTGCATAAAGAAAAAGATAGCGATTTTCTTTTTAGTTCTGTTGGCACAGTTGCGGGAAAGGTTTTCTATACTGAGGGCAAAGCCAGATCAAACACATGGTTTTCAAAGAATTTTTCATAGAATTGGTTTTGGAAATTTTTGCTTTCACACAGGGAGTAAAGCCGCGGAACATCGGGGCAAAGATGAGAGGCATCATCAAAGGAAAAGCTGTGGGAGGGGTGGGCTCTCACCACAACGTCCACCGTGATTTCCTAGAGCCCCCTCCCCTCCCTCAGGTAATTGCCTACCTACCTTTGTCATGATCTGTTCTATTCGCTTGTTTTCTGCTTCTTCGCGGGCTTTCCTCTGCTGTTCTGCTATTTCTCGGGAGGCCTGGCGGCGAAGAGAAAATTTAAATAAGGCTCGAAAATTCACACAGGACAAGTCAACTCAAAATCCTTTTTGAATCAGAATTTCAAACCAGTTCCAAAACAGTGGAAATGTAATTTCACCCGAGAAAAGCCTCTCACCAGAAGAATTGACCTTAAAGCGTTCTATATCTCGAAATCAAAGTCAAGTTTACCGAAATTGAGAGGAGTTTGTTTTCAGGGATGTAAGGAAAGAAAGAGGGCCTTCTTGAGATATTCAGTTGCTTGCTCTGTAAATGATGGTGACTTGATGTAAGTTTAATTGTTGCATAAAGCAACGCGGACTCGATGTATAGAATAGGAAAGAAATTTACACATAAATTTGCACAAACAAGCTTAGCAGGGTGATCATTGAAAAGTTATATGCAACATTTTATCCTCGAACAACAAGCGTCTTCTTTTCTACCTCTTCGGATTTCTGTCGCAGGTCTTTAGATTGAAGCAGGAATGTCTCAGCTTGCTGTATTTCTTTCTCTAGTAAATTGATATCATCTGGGCTGACTGGCCAGCCTTGCTTCTCCAAATCATCCATCATGGACGCCTTGTTACTGAGAAATGATGGCACACTGTCTTCAGGGTACCTGAGCAAGATGAAGATGTGGTTTAGCTTGTAGAAATGAAATGCATGTGCTATAACTCTTGACCTAAAGTGTATTGTATGACTGCCACTCATAGAGTTTTAACTAGACTATTGTAGCTTCTCTTCCAAGACCAAATATACCCTGAACTTGTTGCATCGCGCTTTTTTCCCCTTTCACCACACGCTACCGACGAGGCAACTAACACAAAGGTGTGTCAACTTTCAGGTTTGAAATGAAAATAAAATGTATTTCATTCACGCCAAATTCCTGATAGACTACTAGCGACGCGCGTGGCTTCTCCTCGCGGGAAGCAATTTTCTCGCGCGCGCGTGGTTCCCTCGCTTTACTATCCCTGTGAAAAATAAGGGCTGCTCGTCGTCTACATTCTTGAATCAGTCACGACTAACAATTGAATTCGGTCTTTACCACGTGACCAACAAAAACAACCAGTGAGAGCACGCATTTGGTTCAAAGAATTTCCATCTATATTGCGAACCCACTCACTTCATTCTTTCTTCGTCACTGAGATAAACGAACACCAGTTCATCAAGACGTCTGAAACAAAAAAAAAAACAAACAAATAAAATTCAGGTGGAAGACTATAATACTTAATGATAAATTTCGCATCCCCACCCACTCTTGCATTATTTGTATTTCCATTTGGTTTTACGGTCGGTTCAGCTCTGTAATTCACGGACCTGAATGCAATTCGCGTTACCAGAGTCCTCCCGCGTTTTTATTAGGAGGAAAAAAACAGGAGGAAAAAATTCTGGCAGTTTTGCGAGCTACTCGATCGATTTCCATTCTTGTCCCTCATCAGACGGATGATGAGAATGCGGGGAGTCCTCCGTTTCTCGTGCCAAGGTCCCACTGGCTAAAAGACTGGAGGGGGCGGGGGGGGGGGGGGGGGGCTCTAGGGACGAGAAGCTGGGGTGTACAGCTATACATGTTGCATCTTGCACTATTGGTCAATGTAAAAATCTGATAGAGTGAATGAAGAGTCGCCAAACGTGATTCACATGTTCTTTGGATCTGGTTTACTACGGTCTGTGACTGGCTAAATAATGCATCACTTTTTTCAACCAATTATATCATAATCATACCTTATAAAGAAATATTGGAATTTTTAAATTTAGTTTTTGTTCACTATTGGCCGATTTGTATCACGGAATCGTGATTACCTGGTATAATCATCAATGGCTGTTTCCAGTCGAGCCTCATATGCCTTCAGATTTACTCCTTGAGGATTCACTAGCTGGACTTCATCTCGGTTGCTTCCTGATGTATGCGCCAAAGGAAGAACCTACAGCAAGAAAACATGAGTATCATCCATTCGAATGATAAGCAAAGGTATCCATGTATTTCTCGAATCATTCCGAACATTCCCGAAGATGATAGAATGATGTACGATGATTGTTCGGCGTTTTCCGAAGATTGGCAACAACTTATGAAGTTCCTCCGCACGTGTTTACTAACTAAATTACCTCACATACTATATGTCTGAGCTGATAAGCGAAGGCAAAGGGAATGATAAGCAAAGTTATCTATGCATCTCTCAAATCATTCCGAACATTCCCGAAGATGATAGAATGATGTACGATGATTGTTCGGCGATTTCCGAAGATTGGCAACAACTTATGAAGTTCCTCCGCACGTGTTTACTAACTAAATTGCCACATATACTATACGCATATCTGAGCTTAAAATTAACCGTCTTTCTTTCTCTAACACCGCACAGGAAAAACAATTGTTCTTGAGTTATCAAAATGCATCAAAGAAAATGTGCAAATTTTTGTGCATCTCTCGAAATTATTCCGACCATGTTTACTTACTAAATTCCTACCCCTGCTATATAACTGAGCTGCTTGAAGTTAACCATCTTTCTTTCTTTAACACCAAACAGGAGAAACGATTATTCTAGAGCTATTGAAATGTATCAATAAAATTTTTCCAAACTTTTACGTTTCCTTTGTTACCAAATTCAGTTACAAAGAAAAGCAGATGAAATATCGTAGGACGTTATTCTTCAAATGTCAAACGACTTTGCCAAGGGAGACAAGTGTTAAGTTCAATCAAGTTTACCTGGTCAAAAACCTTGGAGAGGACGTGCTTGTCTAGTATTGGCACATACTTAGTACTATGCGGAATCACAGTCGGCGCCAAGGCGTCCAAGATAGTCAGCTTTCTCGCCGCCAGGCCGTGTTTCTTTAGCCATCTGGACAAACAAAAAAAAAAGCATTCAGTTCAAAATTCATCGCAGCTTAAACTTAAACGCAAACTAGTCAATCAAAATGTTCAATACTTGGCTGCTGTAGCCTGATGCTCAGACTTTCTCCGCGCACAAATGAGGAACGAGTAACGGATATAAGACCTGGTGTAAGCTAGTGTTCAAAAGATGTCTGTTTTGGGGTTTGTTTTAGAGAGGGCTGTTTGTTGTTTACC
Organism: Pavona decussata; assembly: GCF_977016875.1. Classification (NCBI taxonomy): domain Eukaryota; kingdom Metazoa; phylum Cnidaria; class Anthozoa; order Scleractinia; family Agariciidae; genus Pavona; species Pavona decussata. The sequence continues at coordinate 2,560,844 of NW_028145448.1, read as the reverse complement.
AATGTCTTCTTGTTTTCAGAGGGTCTTGTCACTGGATGGATTTTTGGCTGTTAAATATGGTTGGTCTTGAAAGCCCAAAACAACTTTAAACAACCCACGAACCCTAACAATCGATGGGCTTACATTGCATCTAAGATGTAAGCATAGGGAGCTGATTTTCGGAGGGGGCCATATTCGGAAAAAGAACGCATGCGCAGTATTCGTAGAGGGTAATGCTTGGCAGGTAAGTAGACATATTTTTGGTTACCTTTTAACTGTCAGATCCACATCACTGCAATACGACAACAGAAAAGTCCAGATTAGTAAGTAATAATCACATATTTAGGGAAATTGAAACTTCTAACAAAAGTTGAACTGGTTGAAACATTTGCCTATGGTGAGTGTTCTGGTTATTAGAACTGGTCAAAAATCAACAAAACAACGCCCAATACCAGATCCTTCTGGTCACAACGTTATCACAATGAATTCTACAAGAGAAGCTAAAAATAACCGAGGTAGAACTTGCTAAGAGCACATAGCAAAATAAGGCGACAATTTGTTCCTTGCATTTTCAGTGTACTGAATTTAAAGCTGATTCTGAGGTTATCACCACCGGCCTAGGGTTTAAACTAAGAGATCTGGTCATAACAAGTGCGTTCGAAGAGGACTCACCTTGTCTGAGGTAGGCAGGTTACCGCCTATCTCATGAACATTATCGACAAAATTTTATTGGCTTTAAAATTTGAGTTGACACAAATATTTAACTAGTAAGAATCACCCACCTTGTTACATAAACAAGAAAACCGAGGTTTGAATCTCATTGTCATTTTTTACTGCTGGTTAGAGGGGCGGCTATGTGATAAAGACACCATCTTTTGAGGTTTAGGAAAGGGGTTGGGGGGTAAGGGGAGGGGGGGGGGGGGGGGGGAGCGAGAGTGCAGGCAGAGACCACCATCTATTTTGTGGTTCGGTGGGTCCTGCTCGTGTATAGTAGTTTTGACCACTTCCCTAAACAGAACTGCCTTTTCTGCTCGCCTTCAACAAAGTATGTCTAGTAAAGTTACCTTAGATCGTCTTGTGAATATGAACCATTTTTCTTCTTACTTTTGCCTAAAACATAACGTAAATGTTACAATAGTACATGCACGTTTGCTGAACTTCCTAGGATAACAGACACACACTCACACGCATCTCCATCGCCCCTGGTGAGGCATAAGGCCGCTAAGGGTGTCTATTGAGGTCATTTCGACTTTCGCGATTGTGTTGTGATACTTAAAATACCATCACGATAATGTTGTAATTTTTGCCTTCACTCAATGTCAGATCATGCACTGTGATACAGAACCTAATTTGTCACATTTTTAAATGCAGACAGGGCCCTGGAATAAGCAACTATCAAACAAACATAAAGGCAAAGCTGCATTTAACTTTTAATGCTCCTGGTTTCACGGAAACGAAAAACACTGATGAGCAGAAAACGAGGGATGTATTTTTCAATCACAGAAAAAAGGACTACGGGAGATGATTTGATGATAACTACTGAAATCATAGATAATTGAAAAAAACTATTGCGATAGTTATCGATAGTTACTTTGATTGTTATCGATATAATTGCTATTGGAACTCTCACTATTGTGATAAATCGATAGTTTGATGTATTGTCATACTCTGCCTCATAACGCCAGGATAACAGAGCAGAGAGACAATTAAAGTTTCAAACACACTTGTTAGGAGCAAGTTCTTACGTTTCTGCTGCCGTTGTTTAAAATCCTCTGGTCTCTTCGAGATGTATTCCCTTGTCTCTTTGAGCATCCAATCACTCTTCTTCTTTCTCAGACTCAGTCTTAACTGACTCGTCCTCGTTTCGCCTACTTTGAAACTGGAGGCCTGGGTAGGAGATTGCGGTATATCCCGGCATGCAGTGTTCACAATGTAATCCCTGTGACTACTGTACGTCAGCCTTGCACTGGCTGGGCGAGGTCTGGCACTAGCTGAACGAGGCATGGCACTGACAGGGCGGGGTTTGGCGCTGGCTGGGCGAGGTCTGGCACTAGCTGGGCGCACCCTGGCACTGCTGGATCGTTCTGAGCTGGGTGGGGAGGGTGCCACAGTGTGTTTTGCCGAGAATGGCCTGTGAGTAGAAGCGCTTACTGATCGTGGATGGCTTCTGTTGAAGTAAAACAGACAAATCTCGAGGTATAAGTAATGTTGGAGGTTCTGACTTTTGATTAGCATCAAAAGCGTGCCAAAGGACGCGAAACAAACGCCTTTGACGGCCCTTTAACATGCATCAAGGGTATTATACCTTTGTTACGCGTGAAAGGTACCTTTGCACAAGTCAAACAAACATTTGACAACACTTTTACGCTGCTTTTAATCTCGACAAAAAGCTCGCCTTTGACTAGGTCATACCACCTTTGACACTATGTCCAACGATTGGTATAAAGACGGCCAAAAGTCAAAAGTGAGGTAAAAGTGAGAGGTAAAGGCGATTTTTCGTGAAAGTATACAGCTGAGAAATCAGAGAATTAACGCTACAGCGTAAAGTTAAGTGCCGAGAGAAAACCACTCAATTTCCTACTGAGCATTGCCCTTGGAGGAAACTGGATTTTGATCACCACAAAACATTTTAATGTACCGTTCATATTTTGAATGAGCTTAAAGGCGGTTAATTCTGTGTAAATAGTTATTTTGCATCGAATTGCTGGTATTCATTATACTTGAGCCACACAAACAGCTTGCATGGGTACCCTGTGTACTTACTTGGAGCACCGTCCGGTATTGGAACCAAACCAATCAAGCTGCGCACACTCGTTTCGTACCATGGTCACTTTGCGCAAATCTGCCAAACCTTTCTCGATCTCTTCTCTCAGAAGGCGAAGATCCTCACTCTAAAATTCAAATTGGCAACACAGTGTATAAAAAAAAAAACATTTTAAGATACTAAATATCTTCTTCAACACACAGAAAGGCTGCGAGGGAGACAAGACGAACATACACATTTTTAGCTGTATCCACACATTTAAGGTATTGCCAGCTGAGACTTTTTGATTTTGAGGCAATTACTCAACGGCGATAACTTTCTAGAGTTTCATGGCGATAACTTTCTAGAGTTTCATTTCTCAACTGCCTGTCTTAGTATTAACAATATTTTAAGAAGAATTAGATGCTGGAAATCACTAGAAAAAAGGTACATGTAATTACCTCAAATGGTTTGGGACCGTCTACGTCGTATCCATCTTCGGAAAAGTAATGAAACCTGGCCAATTTCAAAAATGAAAAAACAATCACATAAAACGCAGAGACAAATTAAACTTGTTTCGAAGAAACAGAAATTGTTTCGGAATTAAATTGTTCAGAATAATATCACTGCCAATTAACATTGGCCGGATAAAATAAATGAGCCTGGTCGGTAACGCAATTAAAATTGAGTATGCATGGCATCGCATCTTATCGTATTGTGCTGTGTTGTGTTGTTGTGTTTGTTTGTATTCTGTTTTTAGTCTTCTTCTTTGTTTTTGTTGTGTTTTTTATATGACTGTGTTCCGTTCTGTTGTGTTTTACTGGATCTATTGATTGGATGTTAATCGTTAAATATTGTGTTGTATTGTTTTGTTCCTGTGTTGTGTTATGCTGTGTTGTATTGTATCGTATTATTTTGCGTTGTTTGTTTGTGTCGCGTTGTGTTGATTGGATGTTGTTTCGTGATTTTTCGTCCGTTGCTATACCGACTGAGCTACGACGCTAGATGGCAGCAAGTATTCGCACACCCAGTCAGCGCATGGGATAAACAGTGGTAAAATAGGACATGAAGAGTGTGTTAACATGACGTACCTTCCTCCTGTCTCAGCTGCTAACTGACAGAGAAACTGATTAGCCTCAGTATCAGCACAGTTGAACGAGATTGTATGAATAGGGACTGGGTTCAACAGCTGCACCTGGGCCAAGATTGAAGATGGCGGCTGGAACAAACACAAGGACATTTTCATTGGATTAGGAGTTACATGTGAAAAATGTCTTCAGACACAACTAGGGAAACTTATACTTTAGTTAGTAAAGACTAACCGAGTGGATTTATTTGAAGCAAACGTGTGTAATCGTTGCATGTACTGCTTTTTTATCGTCCAATGTCTCGTAAAATTCATGACGAGAAATCAAATCAAATGGTGGTGGGTGACGTGAGTCCCTAGGAGGGGGACCCCCGTATAAAAGTGACAGGGATGATCGTCGGAAATTTGAAAACAACCCCTAAAATGTATCAGAATTCTGTTTTTTTTTTTTTTTTTTTGGGGGGGGGGGGGGGTGGTCCGTAAAATTTTTCACCCCTAAGAGGTACAAAAATCAGCTGACTGACATTTACTTTCTCTCATAATTTTCGGCTCAATACCCTAAAAGGTACCACCATACCTCTGACGGAAGCCATTTTAGATTTTACCACCCTAACCTGGGGTACCAAACCGCGAATTTTAACCCCTAAAAGGTACAATAATCGCCACCGTCACTTTTAAGCCCCCCCCCCCCCCCTCCCTCCAGGTATAATCTCACCCAAAACTCCTAACGGAATTGTATAAACCCAGGGCTTATAACAGGGACTTTACGGTATCTCACCCCCATATTGCAATAGGAATTTGATTCTTAGCAATTCGGCGTTTTTTATCATCTTCTTTCCGGACATCTTAATAATAAGGCTCATAATTTTAAAAAATTCAAATATTTTAGTACTTAATAACTACTGTGTTCATTTTAGCAATTAATTAGAACAAGGAAGAACAGCTAAAACAGACAAAGGCAGCACACCTGATCAGGCCGTCCGTCAGTGAGAAGGTAAATTGCGTGACATTGTGAATCAGCCAGAGCAAGTTTCAGAGATGCTAGTGTGTTTGTGGAGCCTCCTGTGCTGAGTCCTTTGACCCACTGCCATGCATTGTCAAGGTTCTGAGAGAAAAATGATCATTACACTGAATTTCCATGGTACCAAAAGGAACAAAATTATCTACTGGTATGGAATAAAAACACGCTGCACTATAGAAGTTGAAAAGGTACTAGCTAGGTATCAAAGTTGAACAAAAGTTCCTGAGCTGAGAAGCACTAGGTTGAATAAAACAAAACTGCCAAGAGCATCAAAAAGCTGAAACTACCCTATTATTTCCTTTTTACATAGTCTATTTTATTCTGACTCGGATAAAGTGTCCTACACAGGGGGGAGTAGGGATGGCGCAGTGGTGGGTGCACTCGCCTCCCACCAATGTGGCTCGGGTTTGATTCCCGGACTCGGCGTCATGTATGTGGGTTGAATCTGTTGCTGATTCTTGTCCTTGCTCCGAGAGGTTTTTCTCCGGGTTCTCCAGTTTTCACCTCTCCACAAAAACCAACATTTCCAAATCCCAATTTGATCTGGAAAGTGCCGCCATGCTGTAAATGCGCATTATTTGATCATCTTGTCATGGAATTATGCGCTAAACAAATTTACTCCAATTTGATTTGACCAATTCAATCGAATAATTGCCAATCATTTACACCTGCTTTGAAACAGCCGTCCATTAAACCCAACAGTATTCAGAAGGGCGTTTGCGCGAATTGTTTTTCTTCTTCCTTAATTAATATGCAAGAAATTCCTGTCGCAAAGTTACGCCACGTCATACATGTACATGTCCATTGATTTTCATGGGAACATACTCATAGCTCGCTTCACTGAACGCAAACATGTTACAAAAGGCTACTTTTCGGCGGAGAGAAGCGACAGCCGGAAATACGTCTGCGTTTGCAGGCTAACGAAGGGAAGACCTAGATTTAATTATCATTAATAAGTTCTTTTTTCAAATACATACATGTGTGTTGCAATCCACCAGTCTATCCCTCCATGCTTGCACTCTGGTATCGAACTTCACGAGGTTAAACTTCACCTTGTGACGTAGCTGTTCCTAAAACAGACGAATTGCGCAGGCGTTAACGGAGATAGACGAACAGTGGAGGGTGCACAAGCCTATTGCACAGGGATACCAATATGTAATGTAATGTTTAGTGTTTTTACAGCACCACAAGTGTTGAATAAATGAATTGACCAATGAACAACTGAAAAAACGACTAAATGGTCCAAACAAATTACCTAGCAATGAAATAAACGGATGCACGAACACAAACAAACACGCAAACTAGAAAGCAAAAAGGCCAAATGAATGGACAAACAAATGAGCGACCACCATAATATTTAATGCATAAAAGTAAGTGTGCTTGCAGGAACATAATTATCCTGTGTACCGGCTAGCAGGAACACACAAATGAATGCAACGTTGAAATAACTAAGAAACGAATGAACATAAGGAGGCATGAACCGGCAACATGTATATGCGATTAAAATCACTAACAGATAAAAGTAGACTGCGGGCAGTCCTACTTTTTCCCTCAGATCACGCGCGCAAAGTGACGGGAAAATTATGCAAAATAAAAAAAGTGAACATGGAGGGATTTGTGCCCGCGTTTCTCGCGGCTTCGCCGCTTGCTAGATCCATCGTCCGCGTTACAGAACTTTATAGGAGAAGACAGAAACTGCTCGCAGTCGAAAATAAACGAGGACACACATGGACAGTTGCAAGACTGAGAACGCATGCACAAAAGAACCAATTTCAAAAACGTGGCTTAATTGGATTCAACAAAAGACTGCAATGACCTTGACACACAACACAACACACAACAGTCCCTTTAATGCATACACTAACCTGCATGAGTCTGTAAAGTTTATCTTTCACAAGAAACAACCTTGAAGCCATGGATGCTGATGTATCAATTAACACAGCCACCTGCAGGACAAAAGAAACGGGAATTTTCACCACAGGCCAGAGTATAATTATGTTATTGCTGAAAATTAACAAATCCCAGTTTTTACACTCGGTGCTCACCGTTGTCCAAGACTGCCAAGGAAAGCCACACTCAAGTTGATTATGCAAAATAAAGAAGCATGAACCACCAAGTCGCAAATTGGAACACAGGCAATGAAAAACAAAATTAGCTTTCACGATCTAAAACATTTTGAAGCGTTACAAGCTTTTGATTCCTTCGCGGAATCTTTTTCTTTTTCACAAGCAATGAAGTTACATGGACAAGTACGTGTATTGTATGATCCAAGAACTTGCAAGTTCCGTTTTAAGTAAGACTGTACTACACTGAAAGTGACTGGACTTTGAATAAGTCTGTGGTCTATGGTTGCCCGTTTTTATCAAAATTCTGTTTGGTTTCTTCGGTTTGACCACAGGGAGCACATGTATCATGCTCTGGTAAACTTGTACAAACCTGGTCTTCAATAATCGTTCCAAACAGCTCTCTACTGCCTTGCTGTAACCACTCCATTCTGAAAAAAAGAAAAACCAAACACGACACGGAAAATAAATTAACTCCCAAAAGACGCGTAACTGTTGCCTAGGTGTGGTGCCTACTGACAGAAATTTTGTTTGCCTATCACAGTCTCGCACAGTCAAATACTCTGTGCAGAGTGGTGAAAAGAAAAATAGCGAGGGAAAGGGCCTCACTATTTTTTCAGTCGCTAAATTTTTTCTTTGCAAGCCTCTGTGGCTCTTGCAACCCCTTGTTAGCTTCTTGAGGGAGGGACAGGGTGCTCTCCTGTATATAAGAATACATCATAAATGCACATATATCACCCACAAGAGTATGAATTAACTTTTAGTCATTGTTCCTGAGTTATGGTAAAATATTATTGTTTCCATTTTGGTTTAAAGGAGTCTATTAGGACTGACGTGTAAATTTGAGTATGAAATACTTCCTTTTAAATTTTTAGTTCAGTCGGTGCGATATCTGTAAAGATTTTACCGAAGAAATAAATGTAGACATACTGTAAAGGTGTAGATGAAATGTTTGATACCTATGTTTCTAGTATTTTAAGCTGGCTGGATAGCTTTCCAGCATTAACTTTCTTCAGATTTATGTCTTTGTGTTCATATTTTGATTCCATGCCGTATGTTTATGGAGAGAAGCTAGAGGCTTTTTGCTTACCTCTTTTTGTACGAGTCCAGAGCAGACAGAATTCTCTGTTCATAGTTTCTGTGTATCGGTCCACTGACGTGAACATGCATGATGGAACCATCTTTCCACCGCACGTGAGCAAACTTGTCACAGTACCGAGCATTCACCAATTTTGGGCGCACAATCTGCAATAATCAGTTAACAATCCATTAAAGGAGAATTCCACACTTTTCAAACTAATAGAAATTATAATAACCTTGTGCCTTGTGGAGTCACGTGCTAATAAACGGAGAAAAAAGCTACATATTAAGCACCCAAAGCCTCAGGAATAAAATTTCTTGTCTGCAACTGAAGAATCGGTTTTCAATAATTATTACTTCTTAGACAGATGACAGCTATAACACCCTGCATGCCTATAGTAGGTCCCCATATGAGCAATTATTAAAAACTGAATCATTGTATAATGCAATTCGAGGAATTTGATTGGCTTAGCAGCCATGGTATATGAGCCATTATACCATGGAAGAGAAATGGCGACCGTTAAATTGTCTGCTAGTTATTCTTGCACAGCGAAATTCAGTAAGATCTAGCAATATTTCTTCATTGTTTTTAATAAAACAATTATTCCACTTGTGCTTGTTGGATATGAGATGATTATAGCCAACTCGGCGCTACGCGCCTCGTTGGCTATCTATCATCCCATATCCAATGCGCGCTCGTGGAATAATTGTTAATTATTCACACACAAATAACTCTTTCTGAAACTTCCGATACAGTAGTAGGAGAGGACTAACTGGTAGTAAGTGTACCCTATGCAATTTGCATGCACACTGTACATTATTTTTTTTTTTACTATTTTACACGTACAAATTGAAACTGATAACCAAAAATTGTTCTTACTGCGTCAGTGCTGTCTGATGATGGAGCCACCTGAATGTCCACAACGCCATCACAGTGTTTGAAAGCCAGCGTCTGAAGCAAGTCATAAAATAACAACTTTTTGGACTTCAACCCATGCCTCTGTGGATAAAAGAAGTAAATATCATTAACAACTGTTAGTAACATTAACCTTAATTAATAATTATTTATTTGACAATAAGGCCAAAGAATAAAAAACTGGCATTCCAGTTACAATCTAGTCTGGTAAAAAAAAAATGTTAAGTAATAGACAAGTCTTAATATTTTTACTTGGCACCACAATTTAGCTTATACAGTACATGTACATGTATGAATGTAATCAGTTACAAAAGCAAACTCTTGACCTGAGATAACTTACACAGGAACTTCTTTAATTTGATACAACATATTAGACTGGACAAAAAAAAGTTGATATCTCAGAAAGGCCTACAGCTGTAGCTGCAATGCAACACTCTCTTATTTCAGTTGCAAATTTTCAGCTGCGATCGAGGACACCTTAAACCTGAACTTTTTTAGAAATAATTTTCAGAGATAACTTAAAGATTTAAACAGAGATTCAACCTCCAACTGGATGCACTTTTGATAAAAAAGGAGAGATTTCAGAAAGATCAACTGAGGAAAGCTGCAACATGCCTTTCAACATTTTGAAACCCCAAAACATTCTAGAGTAAAAAGACATCAATTGAAAGCAAAAAGGTTTAAACATTTGGTACTGAAACCACCGTTCTGCTGAGTCTCTTAACCCTTTAACTCCTACAGCAAAACAACATTTTCTCCAGATCCAGGACTATAAACTCAATCTCCATGTATGATATACCATTTTAAAGCTTATCATGAGTGTATTTCATAACTGATATAATTATGGCTAAGAAAAGATATGGCTTTGAGATAAATGGCCTTAAAACATAAAAATTTAAAAGTTCAAAAACGTCCCAAACATTGTGTATATTAGGTATACCCCTAAACTATTTAGCTTATTTTGCAGTTCTCAACATGTTCATCAATGAGAGAGAGAGAGAGAGGTCTAAAGACCCACAACTTCTAGGGGGAAAAGTTGAAAAGTTATGGGGGTAGTCAACCATATCACATATGGGAGGGGGTTAAGTTTTCATCCTTTTAATGAGTAGATCTTGAAAGAGTTATGGCATTTATATGTGTCAATTGGCACTCTTAGGGACTAAAGGGTTAATTCAGGGTACATCTACTAAATGTATACCTTGAGCCAATCTCTTGAACTCATGTACATCTCACTCCTGCCCTTTGTATGTGACACAGCAGAACCATTTACTGTTGGTTGAGCCTGCTCTGGTGCAACACTTAGAGATGTAGATACTGCAATATTAAAAATACTCTGTTATACGTAAATTAACTTGTAAATAACTAAACAAATAGCTTGTAAATAAATAGCTTGGTATGTTTGTCACAATTGCGATTCTAATAATTAAGATGCTAAGTGAACAGTCTTGAAAAGGAGACAAACACTTAGCCATACAATCGTAAAGTGCTCCCCCCTTGATTCCCAATATTATTACCTTAGTTTCTTCAACAGCCAGAAGTAAACACAGTACAATAGACTATAGGAGATTGACATATTGGTACTGCAGCTATATATCTAATACTGGTTAAGTAACAATATTATTCATTTTTTTCAGCTTCACTTGCAAATTGAATTCTGGAGAGCAAGTAAATTTGATGCTTGATACTTGCACTTTTCTCCACCTCCCACTGACCTCCAGCCCCAGTTTTTGCCAATTTCTCTGTCACTGCCCAGTCTCCCCACTAGTACATGTATTACATGTCTATTAAACACACCCTTACTTGGAGTTTCTTTTGGATCTTTTATTTCACATAACAGAGCTTGAATCTCAGCCAGGGTGTTCCTTGCTTCGTCCAGCTCCTCCCACAGAGTGATGACATCCTCCCTGACCCCCACACCAAGCTTCAACGATGGCATGCCATCACCTCTACCGCGCCCGCGAGGCTGACTGGAGCTGTCCACCTCCAAAGATTGGGTGAAGCTGTCAAAGCTGTCTTCATATTCATTAGCAACTGAATAAGCATGGAACCTGATTTTGAACACAGTAACAAGTTATTACATGTGTGTCAAGTTGACCAGCTTAGGTAATTAATGTTGTCAGTTGAAAAGAGTGATCAGGCTTGTAATACTGTGGATATTCTGCGGCATAGTAATCATGGTTTAATGTATTAAAATTAGTGGATTTAACTTGATCTTTTCAACACTGGGCTGGCCCATTTCCCCCCTTGGGGTCAAGGAAATACAGTGTTGTAAGTAAAGTAAATCAAATTTCAACACCAAAAGTAGTCAAGCTAAAAACTGACAAAATTTTCACTGATTGGAATCATTTAATTTTGTGAGATAGTGCAGCTTTAGAAAGGAAACAGTGCCACAGGGAGGTATACTTTTTGGTAACTTTTACTTGAATGGCCACATTTGATGAATTACATGTAATGAATTCCCAGGCTAAAAAGTTATATTAGGTTCCACATTTGATTGAATCAAGGCCAGTTCAAGATTCTCTGCAAGTATCATGTTTTACAAACTAAATGAATGGGGAAATCAAAATAATATTAATAATAAGGTACACCAATAAGAAATAGCAATAACTTAAAGCAATAGTTTATATCAGTTTGCAGGTCAGTCCAATATTGTTAACACTATATTACAATTAAGTGTAGCATTGCAGTTGTTGTCTTAAATGTGTAGGTTCTCTCAAGTTTGCTTTGATATAGGTAACTTTTCACAGGGCATTGGGATTCTTGAGAAAATAAAAAAAAGTCCAAGATGGCAAACCAAGTTGCAAGGCACTGTGAATAATTTGGAAACCATGATTGCAAAGTAATTCCCAGCATATCATGTGACATTATCACCTCTCATTGCAAAATTACTTCAAAGGAAACACTTTTGGATGTACCACAATTACTTTTACTCTGCAAGTTTCATTCCGCTATAAAATAATAACTTGGGCCGCAATAATATTCTCTGAGTTACACTGTATGGAGGGGTGGTCTCAAATCCACCTTGCTAATACATACATGTAACTGATAATAATATTATTAGTTATGCTTAGTTATGCTATATGTTACTTATGCTTAATTACATGTAGATAGGGATACCGCTAGCATTTTTGTGTGAAACTTACCTCCCTTTTGTCATTCGGGATATGTCCTTCAAAAATGTGATGGTTGCTGGATTATTGCAGTTGAGGGAAACAATATGAACTGGTACACGACATCCTTGTACCTGAGAAGGCAATAGACAACTGATTCAGGAATTTAGTTGAAGATTTAATTAGTACTACATACAGGTAGTTTGGTGACTCAGTCACCAAACTACAGTACATCAAAACCATATTATGCTTTACAATAAGTTTATTATTAAACATCACACCTTTCTCTTCAACATTTCCTGAGACCCATCTGAAGTACTTCCTTCAGTAAGAAGGTAAACAGCCTCAATCTACAATTGAAATTAAACAACCAAATTTAATCCCCCTTGCATTGGAAAGGTGAAACACTTAAATATTAAATTTACAACCTAATACTGTACATGTACAAACTCATGACATAATTACAGTAGGCAGAAAACACTAACTATTTAAATTAACTAAATAATTTTTTTCAAAATTATACATTTGTACTTCAGCTTCACTTCCTGAATTATTCATTTCTAAAAGACTGCAAAATTGTAGAATGATGTGAGTCACATTTGCATACATGTATGTATTATATTACATTTATGTATTACTAATGGAAAGGGGGACACCAATATGGTGACCAGAATGATGTGACGTCACATTAAAACAATATACAGTAACCATTTCTAAAAAAGCCTACAGTTACGGTTAATGTTATCAGTCCACTGACATTCTAGGTCATTCCATGCACGCACAGCTGCAGGTCACATCCTTTTCAAGCATGATCAGTGAAAGTTAATAATATGAAACTCAGTTTTCTACTGTGTTAAGTTATACCAAGATGGAAAAACTAATAAGGTGATATTAATAATTATTGATATTAAGGTCTACAATGTGTAGTTCGCTGACCAGTCAATCATGCTCAGCTCTAATAATGAGTTGTTAGTCTAGAAATACTGTTTACTAGACTACATTGTATATATTAATTAAATATATTTAATATTTATTAATTACAATGTCAAATCTTGCATTTACCATGTACATTTACTGTCAGTATTACATGTACATACAAGTCATGTACTTAATCATCTTATGGAAATTAGAAATACATGACTGTACACTCATGCACCTGAAGATTTTAGTCACTCACATGTTCATCAGCCAGTGCCTTGAGGATTCCTTCAACTGTAGCTGTTGATGAGCGAGGCACTGTTGTCTTCTGGTCCCAAATCCAATTAAGAGCACCCTCCATGCTGTCTAGAGTGACATTGACTGCATGTTCTTGCCAGCAATCTGCATCCATGGCACATCTGGCATTTGAAATTTACTTTTATTTAATAAAATGGTTTGAACGCAGGAATCATACAGCTGTAGCCGTCTGATCATTGTAGTTTGATAGCATGGCTATGAGAGTTTAATTTGAAAACTCCAGAGTCAACAATAGCTTACATGTACATGACTAAGCACTGTTCTGGTGTTTTCTCCCTGAACACGTACAGCCAACGTCCCTTGGGACTGTGAATTAGCGTCCTTAAGAGCGAGAGTCTGTAATATTTTTAGCAGGAATTTATTTCAGCCAAACTTCTGTTAGTAATTATATTTTTGCCAGGGATTTAGTAGCTGCCTGTATTATCAGGTTGTCTGTAATAGTACATGTATGGTGTCCACAAGGCAAGAGTTGACTGTACATGACTTGTACTCATTTAATCATAAACATGTATACCACACAAATTTAATACTTTTATGCATTTAGATCAGATCATTACACATAGTATTACATATATTAAAGGATGTCTCCAAGTCACAAATTTATTTAATGGGATGCGACGATGTGTTCTGCACAAATAACTGGTATTTAATACCAAAAACAAAGCTCCCTAAAAAAATTATCAGCTTTTACATTGTAACACAAATACATCGAATGTAAATTGCAGTATAGTACCTGATGAGATTAAATTTTGCAATGAACATGACTTGTTCCTTCAGTGCTTGCACCAGTACATGAAGGTATGTACTAAACTCAGATTGACTTGTTGTATTCACATCCAGTACAATACAGATGCAGCGTTCTTCTATCACTCCGAAAACCCGTCGACTACATAACAATAGAACAGAAAAGAATTCCAAATTATCAGTGGTCCTAAAAATGCCTAATAATTTACATAATGTCATCAAACATTCCTTGTCATCTAAATTCCAATTTGATCTGGAAAGTGTCATCAATTAGTGCTCTACGCTAAATACATTGACACTTAAATAATGTGATTTATTTTATTTCGGTAAAAAGGAAGTCAAGGATGCCCAGTGAATATAAGAAGTTATCCATTTTTATTCTTAATTACCTCTCAGTTGTCAGCCATTCTAGGCGCCGCTTGTAAAGTGATATGGCTTGAGTTAGCTGGCTTTCAATCATGCGAAGTTTCTCTTTACTGGCAACAAGCTGTCAATGATATTCACAACTTTTAACATGCTTATTAAGATAATTTGTAAATAACTATAACCAAAATTAAGGCAAGTCTGTTTCCTTCTATTAATCAAAATAGGAAATACCCCACCCCCAGCCCTTTCACAATGCTATCGAGTACTTACATTGTACACAGTGCCGTCCCTGTAGGGGACCTGAGTGAAAAGTCCCTTGCAGTATCTTGCACGCACTGGTTTCTTAAGAGGCCTTACATAATCTGCACAGAAGGAATCATACAAAACAGTAGTCAGGAATGACCTTTTATTAGTAAATTAAATACAAAATTGAATTTTGACACCTGAAATTTCCCTAAACACTGAAAAGCATTGAATAACTTAATTACAGTATAATCTTCTGTACATACCGTCTGAATGTCTGAATCCTATAGAGGGCAATATTTGACCCATGTCCAGTTTGTGTCTTTTCAGGCCATGGATCTGCAATGAAAAGATAACAGTGTATTTTCACACTATAATCTCTAGGAATAATATTATTGGACCAGGTGAACGGAACACTGGGTGTTTCAAAACTACAAGGCCTTTACAAACCAAGCTTTAGAAGAAACAGTAAAATTAATACAATTTATTGGAGACCTGGTTTTTATGAACAAATTAACCCTTTCTAAATTGCATCCTAACACACAAAATGATGTCCTACATGTAAGAGACCCCACCTCCCTAATAAAGTGGATCCTAGCCTAGGGGTTCATTAAGCAACAGCCAACTGGCAAATTAACCACCTGTGAACACCACTTCGCTCAGCTGCTTCCAATGTCTCTGAACCAACTTTTTCAATAAAAGAACATAATTATACAAGAACTTTAACTATCCTGCCCAGGTGCAATAACCTCTTGCCAAGCTGTTCAAAATGTGAATGAAATGTGCAGTTCCTAAAAAAAATCAATACTCACCCCACGGAAGGTCATTGGAAACTCTTTGGGGGAGGGGGGTCTTAGAATCCAAAATTTTAGGAGCAAAGTATGAAACAAAACTGGAATTTCTTGGGGGGGGGGGGGGAGGTGTAAAACAAAAATACCTTCTGTGAGGGAAGTATGGATATTTTCTGGAACTGAACAATCCTGCTATCCAGTTGATGAATCACTTTCTTAAAACTTAAGGTTACTTATAGGGAAGGAAGGTCGAATTTTTCTCAAATAAATTTTTTTAGATAATTGTTGAAACAAGAAAGGGATGCAAAGTTTCGTGAAAACAGCCGTTAGAAATCTTAAAAAGAACGCGAGCTATCTGAAAAACAAAGTTTTGTAGCAAAAGCGGTGAGCGAGTGAAGGTGTCATAATCCAATTTATGCGGGACTGTGTTGAGATATTACGCGTCAAATTTACCCGCGATCTCGCATTACCGGCAAATCTGCATATTTTTGTCTACATCGTGTTCATCGCATTTCACGGCGTTGTATGTAAAATTTTACTATGAAACAGCGTTCCAGTTTGGATTCAAGCATTGCGTAAAAACTAAAAGGTTGTTATGAAGAAAGCGAAACTAGAAAAGTCGCCTTGGGTGACAGTTACGAAAAAACCGGGCCCAAAGAAGGTCGAGAAATCATTTGACGAAGCCAAAAAACTTCAGCTGGCGGAGAGCGACAAGGGTTCTTGGTACAACCAGTCAGATTTTTTATAACTGCCTCGGCAGCAGAGAAATTCGAGGACGAGAAATTGGATAGTGGAGAGTTGAACATCAGTTCGGAGTACGAAATCGAAGATGCCGGCGACAATCCAGCCACTTTCGCCATTGTTGACTGACTGAAAATAAGCAGCGAACCTCAGCGCGCAGCCTCGTGTACTGATAGCGGTAAGGAGTGCGTGTCTTGTGTCAACTCCGCTGGGGCTGCCAGTTTCATGTTCTGCGTCTATCTGCCGTTTTCTTCTTTGTTTTGGTTTCGCCGGTGGCTTTCTCGCGCCAGACTTAACTTTTCCCATAAAGAAATCGCTTTACAATATTAAAGTAACACTAAATGCTTACAGAACTCCCCAGGGAATGTTTCTTTGTTTTTGATTGGCCGGCGACGTGAGCGCGTTGACAAGTATTTTAATGAGGTACGAAAACTCGGGAAATGATTCAAGGCCGAAAACACGGCTTTAGTTTTTGCGCGAATGCCCCATCTTCAAATGAATTAATAGGGTATGTAGATTTGCCAGATTTCAACGAAATAAGGCGAAAATGGTCATCAGATATTAATGCATCAAAGTGTGTCAGGCTTTTACGAAATTCAAAATATTTTTCTCGTGACGTGTTAACATCTGACGGGACTACAAAAATTTTCCATTGTCCATCTTTAGGATGGGTTTTCTCACAAACCAATAGGAATAAAGAAAAAGCCTGACACACTTTGTTAGCCTATTATCTCCTGATTGATATTGTGCAGTCAGTTTGGTTGTGCGCCTTTGCGTGAGAGTGGGTAATTCAGTTAAGTACACGTCGCTAGTATTGAGTTTGCAGGCCTCTGAGCGCTTATGTATCCAACAAAATAAAAAAACATTGATATTTTCGCAAACTTCACTTTATCAGCTTTACAGTGATATATAGTTTCCCGTAGTTTTATCGAAAGCAGCGCGCGTATGCTAGATTTCCCTGAAGGTACTCGTGAAACATGGCAGTTACCTTAAAGCATCATTGAACCAAGCCTCCCTGCTGCCAGACGCTCTTTTTGCAGTCCCTCACTGGAGAGGAAAGATTGCATGACGAGCCAAAAGAGCATCAGCTACGAGGGTCCGGCTACACTATAATATATTAAGTAATTGTGTACATGTACCTTGAGCCACTGAGATGTTGACAGAAGCATGCGCACATCTGGTTCCCATTTACTCGTATTGGGAGAATTCAGACGTTCACTTTTTGACGGAGTTGCAGGTTCAATCATTGAGGTGCTATATCCATTCCTAGTGTTCTTGGATTTAGGTGCTACCATTCCATTAACCCTTGTTGAACCTTCAACTGGTCCTAAAGTTAAAAACAAAAAAGGCCAAACTTGTTAATCATGAATTCACCTGTAATAACACTTCATACTGCATTCATTTTGTTGGAAGCTTCTCCAGACTGAGTATAACTAGTCTGAACTGGCTGGCCAGACCATCAGTCCATGAACAGAATGTACCAATCTGCGGGATACTTTATCCTGGCAGCCCTTTGAATTTGTTCAAAATAGTGCCATACACTGTACCTCAATTTCGGAGGGATTATTTTTCAAGACTTTACAGCACCATCCCTTCAAAATGACGCATTCAATTTACAGACTGGCTGGTCTGGCCGGTCAGTTAAGGCAAATGGAAAGTACTCTTAGGTACATGTAGACAGCATTATGCCCATGCAAGCAAAACTAATATTAATAGGCATCCAAACTTTACTGCACAGATTTGAGGAATGTATATATATCTCCAGAAATGTATCTGCTTCTAAAGCTGGTACAAAACTTGAATAGAGCAGACATTCCTACATTGTAAGCTTGATCTCTGCTGCTCTCTCGGGTCTGATTTTCCTGAACAGCAGCTTGAAATCGAGACTAGGATAATCCAGGTTACAGGTACAGTATACAGTTAAGTTAATGACTGGCTAATTCAATCATGTGGAGGCATGGACTAAGCTTCTATGTGCACACACTAGTGTTTGTCATCCCTGAAATTAGGGACGTTCAGAGTTGACTGAGACTGAGATTGAGTACGATATTTACAGCTTTTCAAATCTAGTTTACGTGGTTTAGATAACCACCTGTCAGTCACCAAATAAATTGTTTCAAGGGTCTTCTTATCTGCTGGTATAGAATGGGAAGGAGCGAGAGTTCTGGGGATGTGACTGATTTGAAATTTGAAAGCCGTACTCGTACTCAATCTTGTATCTGTACTCTGATCTAAAGGTTACTAGTGTTGTGTGCAACAACTACAGTAGATTGGAATGATGAAGTAGAGTCAAGGGTTGACAAATGCTAATATTTTTATAGCAACAGTCTGCACAAATTATGGTACAATGTGTCATGATCAGGCAGGTATAAAAATGTCAAAATATTGAACGAAAACTTTATTAGCTTGGAAAATATAAATAAGGTGTAAGCTTATATTTCGTGTAAGCTTAATTAATTATCAGTTGTAATTAAGTTCATACTAGAGAATCATAAAAACAAAGAATTCTACTGTAACAGTAAGCAACTGTCAAAATGTTATTTTCACAAAAATATATATTACTTCAGATTCTTGAATCATCAGAGTAATTGAAAGAAAACATGACTGGTGTAAACGTTTATTGTAAGTTGAGGAGCTCGAGCGCGCATTCAATGATTAACATTACGCACACAGGAGCTTACAGCTCAATTTACTATATTCTGACCTATCCTTTTATCGCAATACTACAACGCCATTTGCTTATCTGGTCACAGACAGTATACCTTATTAAAGCTACTCTCGAGCCACTTTAAAGAACAATTAGAAAACTTGTCTGTAAACTTCGCTCGTAGTGCAGTGCAATCTCTTGTCAATAAAAGAATGTAAGCAATAATTCATACTCACCCGCACCAGATCCACTGCCGTGAGTATGGCGAAAATTTTCGTAGATCATGTTCACAGCGTCAATAATCCTTCCACAATATTGCCATTCATAAATCTAATCGATAAAAAGCAGTCATAAATATCCCGGCATCACGGCCTGTATTCCCTCGTTGCTACACAAGCATTTTGTTTCTATCGTCTTTTCCAAGTCTATCGGTGCACCAATCACGTGGCCGGATTTACGTCACATGATTAAATGACCAGCGGTTTCATTGGCCAGCAAAAGTCCGTTGTGTATGTTGATTCTAATCATTCTATGTTGTCTCCGATCGAAAGGTCGTGTGTTTGTTTGGGTGGTCGCGTGGTTATGTTTTGATCTTGTTCTGAAATTGTTCTAGCTAAACAGGGACTAATCTCATTAAAGTGCAAGATAACACAACGCTCTTCGACTGAAAAAGTTAAAGGACAAATCAGACAGGTATGTTTTTCACGATTCTTTTCGCCAACTTCCGAACCAAGACAAACCGACAGCTTTTTCATGTTCTCAATTACATGTACTTGTCTATGCTTACTTAATCCTTGTTAAAAGCATATTTTCTAGGTCATTCCGAATCATTTTGGGGCTATACCTAAATTAAATTAATATTTTATTGCCTTCCCCAGCGTGAATCCGCGATCGACATGGATTTTGACCGGGTTTCACAAGACAATTCTTCGCCCCAACTCGACGATGATTCTGTTAAATTCGAAGCGGGAAGCAAGCACGGGATTAAAGCGTTGATGGTGATGGACGACTTGAGAAAACGCCAACAACTCTGCGATGTAATCATCTGTGTTGGCAACAAACAAATCCACGCACACCGTCTAGTTTTGGCTTCGTTTAGCTCGTACTTTCTCGCCATGTTTACCAACGGAATGATGGAAAGTCTTCAAGAAACCGTGACCTTGAAAGATGTTGATTACAAGACAGTAGAACTGCTCGTAGATTTTGCTTACACGGGAAAGCTTGATATCACAATTGACACAGTGCAGTCGTTGCTTTACACTTCATCGTTATTTCAGCTGTCCGCAATTCAGAAAGCTTGTTCTGATTTTCTACAACGACAACTTCACCCTTCCAACTGTTTGGGAATTCGTTCGTTTGCCAACGCGCACTCTTGCACTGGCCTGCTTCAAGCCTCCGAGAAATACATTTACGAACACTTTAACGACGTTGTGCAGAACGAGGAATTTCTACTTCTTCCTCGCGATGACCTCGCCGTGTTGTTGTCTTGTGAAGAACTAAACGTCGATTCTGAAGAAGACGTTTACAACGCGCTCATTGCGTGGGCAAGACAAGATGTAGAAGAGAGACAATCTTTCTTGGCTGAGCTTCTTGGGCAAATTCGCCTACCCTCGCTATCTCCCCATTTTTTAGTGGATCAAGTAGAAAAAGAGGAACTTATCCGACAAGACATTGCATGTAGGAATCTCCTTGATGAGGCAAAGAATTTTCACATGCTCCCAGATAGACGGAGCAAACTTGGAGGCCAGAAATCTCGACCAAGAAGATCCACGTTTGGTAAACTATTTAGTGTTTGTGGAATGGATTCAACTGGTCATCCAGTGAGAACTGTAGAACAATATGACTTTCACAGTGGTAAAGTCAAGTATATCTCCCCCATTAACACGCCGCGCAGTGGGGTGGGCGTTGCTGTACTTGATGGCAAGCTGTATGCGGTAGGAGGACATGATGGCACCACATACTTGAATAGGTTAGAACAGAATTTTGTTGAGCACAGCACTTTTAGAAGGCATCAATAGTCTCCTTAAGGGGTATAGAATGGTCTTTCGAAAACAACGAGTCTTGAAAAATATTAACTGAGTCTCAAATTAAATTCTTGCAATTTTACATGTAAGTTAGCATCTCAGAATCCCGTGCTTGCTAGAATTTTGACCATTTCGTATTCTCGAAATTTGAATATCTGAGTCTCAAAGTTTTGCAAAATAATTGTCCAGCGAGAAAAGAAAGGTTCTTGCCCATTTCCATGAGTGCAATGAACGGCAAACACATGCAAGAAGAATGAAAACCTTCTTTTTGGTACTATTGACTTAAAAAGTGTCCAACACTCAGCACTCCTGAGCAGCACTTCATAGGGTGATCATACCCTTAATTCTCATGACCTCAGGGGGCTGAATAAGCATTGATATTACGAGGAGAAATTTGATGTTGATCACTGTTAGGGATTAAAGGGTTTATAAATGTTTCTAGTTGATAGATTATTTTTGACAAGTTTTCTCTTATTATGGACTCAGTGTGGAATGTTACGATGTTGCAACAAAAGAATGGAAGTTTGTTGCATCCATGAATCATCCTCGTCGTTACGTTGCGGCTGCTGCTCTCGGTGGTTTACTGTATGCCATTGGTGGCTATGATGGCATATCAGTTCTGGACTCTGTTGAAGCGTATGATCCAAAACTTGATCAGTGGAAGAGAGTGGAAAGCATGTCCAATGCTCGCAGGCACGTGGCTGTTGGTGTTTTGGAGAAAAAGGAGAGCGATGGTTGTGGACCAGGTAAGGTATTGTTACATGTAGCAGTTACCTTTAAGTCTGGCGTGAGATAAGAACAAGTTGATGCGCAAGCACAATAAGGTGTATTCTTCTAGTTAATCACTCATTTGTAAGAGGTAAAGGCCCATCCCAAAACGGTTAGAACTTTGAAATACAGGTACACTGTGAACAGAAATGAATCATTGCCATATTGGTGGGTCTTAAAAGTTAAAAGGAACAAAAGTACGATGAAATCGATATGAAAACCAAAAAATTAATAATTAAACTACATAGAATGAGGAAATATTCCCTATAGGGGATTTTACTGAAGGGAAAAAAATTTAAAACCACAGAGAGACAACATTAGAGAACACTGCAAGCGATACAACCAGTCCCACAACAAGTGATACTACTCCATTTAAAATGTAAAAAAAAAAAAAACAACAAATGACAAAAAATTCTTACATAAATTAAATAAAAGTTAAATACATTGGATTCAACATAACTACATGTAGCTGAAACAGGCGAACTAAATAACATACAATGTGATGGCATGTCTTGTTTGCCTAGGATCTTCTGATGCAATGCAAGGTTTTCTATTTCAAAGAACAGACCCAAAAACAATTTAATATTAAAACTTTGTTTTTGACATAATTTTTTTTTTGTATTATAAATTCAATTAGTTTTTGTTATTATTATTTCAGGTTATCTGTATGCTGTTGGTGGACACGATGGCATCATTTATTTAAAGACAGTGGAGAGATACAACCCAGTCACTAATGAATGGAGTTACGTTGCATCCATGGGTGCACGGAGGGGCGGTGTAGGCGTGGCCACCCTGGGGGGATGTTTGTATGCTACAGGGGGTTATGATGGAACCTCAAATCTCAGTACATCAGGTAGGACATGGAACATATTAGGCAATCATCAGATTCAACTCCTTTCTTAACCTGTTGACTCGGGAGAGTCCATCTAATGTCCCATGCAGAGGTGCTTTCTTCTGTCTGTCATCTCGGCAAATTGAAGGTTAATCATCAAAAATGCCATTTGCGATAGGGAAATTGATATTTAATTCTAAAGTTAGCAATTATTTTGAGATTTTATTTAGGCCTGTACACAAGACAAGATAGTCTAAATGAATTTATTATAAAGTTAGGCAATTATTTAAAGTTTTTGTCTGAACATGTGCACAAAGCAAAACTTTTGCTTTTGAATATTTAGAAAAAACATATTAATAACAAAGATGTTGCTGCTTGTCCCTGTCATGTTGACCAAATTGAAAACCGTTACCTGATCAGGATCCAAAAGAGATTCTGTGAGGGAATCAAAAGCTTGTCTGTTATAAATCCAAATGCAGGAATCAAACCCACAACCTCCATATTTGATCATCTATTGCTGTACTGACTGAGCCAGAGGCCAGACAGGAACAAGTCGTGGGTGATTATGGTGGTAATTGCCGCAATGTGAATGTAAAGGGTACAAATAGATGTTGTGCCGCTGGCACTAAGGACTCAAATAATGGATCAGAGAATTAACTCTGCAGTGTATGTTAAAGTGCTAAAGTGAACCCATGAATTTCCCACGGATCCACTTTGGATCCTAGTTGGGTAACTGTTTTCAGTGAATTATTTGAGAAAAAAAAGCCTGGGACCGGCCATTTTTGTTTTCTTTTTTGTTGTAAGTTGTTGTTTTTATCTAATTCTACTTCATAAACACTTCCATAATCCATAAAGGAGAAAAAATCAGTGTCTTTTCTCCTTAGAACGCTATTACCCAGAGGAAGACCGATGGGCTTTTGTGGCACCAATGAGTGTGTGTCGCAGTGGACATGGTGTTGGAGTAGTGAATGGGTGTCTGTACGCTCTCGGAGGTCATGATGGTGTGTCATACCGCAACAAAGTAGAATTCTTTGACCCTCAAGTTGGTGAATGGAAGACTGCTGGCCAGATGGGCATGTGCAAAGCAGTAGCTGGTGTGGCTGTTATGAAATAACATTGAACATTACCTCTGTAAAATTTGACAAATTTTCTTCACCTATCGACTTGGCTCCCAAGTAGTCTGCTGGCAGTCTCCATCTAAATTGTGCGTCATGCATAAGTTTGGCTATGGCAAATGTTTGGCTTATCAAGTTGAACAAAGTTGATAGCTAAAGGTAAGCTGGCCACCATAAAGAGATTCGAGTGCCAACGTTTTGAGCGTTAGCCAGAGTCTCTTTATAGTGGCCAATTTATCTTAACTCTGTTGATAAACCAAACAATTTGTCATGCTGATGAGCTGAAGAAAGGATGCCTCAGCCAGTTTGTTTTGCTTGCTGATACTCAAGCCCATGTCACTCTTTTAGCTTGCCTTTTTATTTATTCAAAAGGAGTCTTCTAGCATTCTGCCATCCTGGGCCCAGTTGTTCAAAGAGAAGATAACATTATCCAGCGTATAAGTCGCTATCCAGCAGAAAAATATTTTTTATTATTATTGTATTGGTTCGAGTACGTTTATCTTATGAAATCCACCTAAAGCAATGATGAATTATGCATGCTCTTTGCGATGGTATTTGGACCAAAAATATGATAGGTTAAAGACTTTGTGCTTTAATATTAATTTTTGTTAAGGGAGATTGAAAAACTCTCCAAAATCAAAGACTTTTAAGACATGGGTTAAAACTCAGTGTTAAAAAACGTCATTCCAGCCTCGAATTTTGGGAGTGGAGAATGTAGGAAAGGTGATACACAATGTCTTATTTATACATGCATGCAACCTTTCCTTGACTCCTCAAAATCTTAACGCCTCAAGCAGACCATTTAAACTCCTGAAAGTTGTTGTGAATATTTCAAAGGACTCAATTATATCTTACTGAACATTGAAGTTCTTCGATCTTGTACACTCAGAAACAATAAATGTATTAATATTTATTAATGTATAGTTAGCAACATAATTAACTGCACAAACCGAAACAAAATAGTCAGAGAGGTGCTGTTGTGAGGTCTTGATACTGAATTAATTTTATTGCTATGTTGGACGTATAAAATGTTTGTCAGTTGCTATATATTTATTTTCTGGCCAAGCCTACCCATTACGTAACTCTTCTCCTGTAGGAAATCTGATGCTGGTGTGACATCCAATAAATCTCTACATCTATACGTATTATGGTTTAGTTTGCCTTTTAATTTTAGTTGGCGGATAGGAACAATGGAGAGTTAACTTCCATTTTTATGCAAACTCTGCATAGCCTCTACTAACTATGAAACTATGTGAGCAAATTTTCTTTTGTTTTGGTACCAACATGGTGGCAATGCAATCCACCTATTGCCTTTGTCAATGCTTTTACTCTAACGAAGGCAGCACAATGTCGAGGCTCCAAAAAATTAAGTTAGATATTTTTTTGGGTCCTTTAAGAACATTTTTATGAGGTCAGATATAGAACAGCTCATAGAAGTTTTTCCAACAGATCCGTACGTACCATGAACAGTTAGTGACCGCCCAAGCCGAATGCAACTCTTTCAATTAATGTTGTCGGATTTTAAAGCCTCGAGCTTATGCGAAAGACTAAAAGGTAGTATGGGTAGGTGTAAGTCTTGTAATTTGGCTGCAATTTTACGGTTGGCAGTACCTTAAGATGAAGTGCCCAGGGATGCCATAAATATTTACCCCTGTGATTAAATATACGTAGGGTAGAGCCCCGGGGGTAGTCTAAAAACTTTCGGGTGGAGTTGTACCGCTGGGACTCTAAAACTCTTTCCCTAAACCAGACCAAGTTCAGCTGCAGCTTGCAACTCTATGCTAGACTAAAGAGTAAAACTCCTTAACCTATCCCGGACGTTTTGCTATTTCCAGAAACTCAGTCACTATCACAGTCTCGCCAAAATAAAATCTACGTGTACAACAACAACTAGAAAACCTGGTCCAGACTAAAGTCTCCAAGCAATTCATCAGTTTCCTGGAAAATGATACCTTATTCTAGACCAAAACTCTCTGATTTCTATACTCTATCCCAGATTAAACTGCTTGAAAACCATTCCCTTTACAGCGTCACACACCAAGAGCTTCTGCATGTATGGGAGTACCACCCCTCCCCACACCCAATGGGTTGAGTCATACCTGACTTTGGTAAAGTTAAGAAATTACACACAGCAACCGGCGCTCTTGTCGTGTAGGCTTTCGAGTGATGTTTATTGAAATAGCTCTATACAATATGTGGCCTACGTAGCTACAATCCTGTGGTAAAAATTCGACGATATGTTACAGTTAAAAGCGTCTTGAAGGAATGGCATGCAGATATATTTGGATGTATCCTCCTCCTTATTAATTGTTGTCTTTCTGGTTGTATCTGCATACTGTGCTCATAAATTAGCTATATCCATGCTACTCATATCTTAAATCGGACTGTTGAGTGCTATCGGATACGACTGATATAAAAAGAAATATCAAAAAGTGTCGAAAATGGTTTTGAAAAAACACGGTTGAGTGTTGAGTGCTAACTGGGCAAGATTTGTTTGCTTCATCTTGCCCGCTCATGGATCGGAGCCAGCCAGCAGTATTGACCCCGCAAAGTGTTTCTCTGATGCGTATCCTTAAGGCAGTGATTTTATCTCCAGCAAAAAAAGTCAAGTAGCCTGCGTGGCTGGCGGGATATGTTAGGCGAAACGCGAAGGCGGGAGGGGAATGAGGAAGAAGAGATTTGGGATTTCATCGTGGCTTCAGTCCGCTGTTGTCTTGGTTTACGCCGCTCATGGCGGCTCGGCCGTCAAAACTATATAAAGAAACTTAGGCAGCAACGACAGCAACGCCAACGTAAACATCAGTTGAAAATATAACTTCATTTCATTTGTGCTACTTCGGGATTACTTCTACTGATTCAACGAGTGCAAAAACGACAAACTACCCTGGAACCAAATTGGTAGGAATGGCACTCGAGTTAAGAAAGAGAATGATAAATTCACAATCGTGTGCCCACGTACTCCTCAAAACCTTGAATTTGGTTATTTCACGTTGTTTTGCCGAGAACGGCAAAGAAATGTACCAAAATTAAAAACTGAATGCATGCGTAGAGCGATTCTTTTTCGACATTTCCTTGTTAAAGCTATTGTTTGGCGGCGTTGTCGTTGCCGTCGCCGTGGTCGTCGTTTTGTTTGTTTGTTTTTAAGGTCCCTCCCCGTTCGCGAACAATACCGCTAACTAGACAGGCTAATAACCAAGTTGCTATTTCTCGTAACAATAACTTAACGCCAAGAAGCGTAATCTTTCATACTCAATTAGAGCACGCGATTCACTACTGGTGCCACGTTTTATGAAGGATTCTGTCGCATACAGAGGCTCTCTGCTTTGGAACATGCTGACTTCCAAATATACTGATTTTGTTGATACAAGCCATTATAATCTTGCCAAAAATCTCAAAACTTCAGAACTTTTTAAGACCGTTAAATTCAACGTATTATCAACCTCGACCGCTAGCTTCGAACTTGAAGATTTTGTATATATTTGAATGTAAGCTTATCTGTTTCAAGGCGCTCTGATATATCTTAACATTTTAATATGCTTTTACACTGCATTTAATAGGCAATTTCCGAGTTGCTGTGAACCTCCCTATGAAAGCGAGGCTATGTGCAAAACTTTTCATATGAAAATTATTTTTTTTCCATATGAATGAAAACTAATTTTCATAACTAAAACTTTGCACTTAGCCTTGCTTTCATAATGAGGTTCAAGGCAACTCGGAAATCGTCTATTGTATTTAATATTTAGTTATATTTGTATTTAATTTAGTAGTAATGTATTGTACACGACCCCACAAGCTTTCAGCTTTCATATACATCGTGTATAAATAAAGGCAACCTACCCTACCTACCTACTTATTTATCTCTCTCAGCGCGCATCCAAAGCCAGATGACTGCTAGTCTAGAATAACGTGGTTTAATTGACAGGTGCTCATCGACTCCTTTTCTTTATAGTTAAGGGGTTGGTTTCTAAAGAAACTGCGGCACTGCGTTAGTGAAGACTAAAAAACGAATGTCTAGTTTATCATCATAATTGATAACTAAAGGTAAATTGACCACCGTAAAGAGATTCCGTTTGCGCAATGATTGAACTGGCTGGAAAATTCCGAGCGAGCGGTTTTCACCATGAGTGTCCAAAGTAATTTCGCGTTTTCTTTGGTTTTGCATTACTACGCTATGTGATTGGTCAACAAAACGCTTGGCGACAGTTACATGCATTTGCTCCGTATTGGCTCGCTGTGTTGTTGCAATTTGGTTTTGGTTTTACGCCGCTCAGTTGGAAACCGCTCTAAAAGGGTCTTTCAAACCCAACGGAACGAGATCCCCGGTAATTTTCCTACTTTAGGTATATAAAGGGGTCCATTTTTTTATGAAAGGTATATGAAAGGGTTACCTGTTCTCTCAATAAAATGGTTTATAAGAGGATAAGGGATTGGACCTTGGGGCAGAACCTGCCCGTATGAAGCTTGTTTGAGTATCTCCCCCACCCCCACCCCCTCCCTTGGTCTTTTTAGCGCAGACCAACACTCATCAGTCTGTTGCTCACCACCTTAGAGTATTGACCATTGGTATTGAAGGCCACGCCGTCATAGTTCGCATGGGTTGCCGCTGTACGAAAGTAAGGTGAAGCTTTGTCATTACACCAACTGTTACATTGCTTGTAACAGTTACTAGTGTAACCAGAAACAAAGAAGCCGGAGTAGAACGAAGTATCACAGATCAACAGCTGGTAGGAGTAAGCGCTGCTCATGGCTCCAAAACCGTCCCACAATCCGTAGGTGTTAGCGCGCTTCCCATAGTTAGTTATGGCTTTTACAGGCTGGTTGGATTTTCGTTTGAAGTAGGCCCTGTTTCCAGTTTGGTGATCAATGAAGATTATCTCTGCAAACTACAACAATTGAGAAGGAAAAAAATCGTCAGGTTTACAAGAAACAGTTTTTGCTTTAAAAAGGTGTTACTCTTAGCTGTCCTGACAAAAAAAATTCGGAATAAGAACGTGAATGTGTCAAACTCTGAAGGATAACCAACACATCTCAGCAAACAAGGGTTGATCTTACTAGTGCCTATCCTTGCAGTATTGAACCGGTAAGGAAAGGTAATAAATCAACTTTGTTTAACGAGAGCGATACTTAACAGTCTGTTACGACTGACAAACCTGTGGCCCTCAGATTCCAGATCGAGTTTGAATTTGAAAATGTTCGTTTCCCAGGAGAAGAGAAAAACGGAGTACGGCCGGAGAAAAGCCTCTCGGCGCAAGGACGAGAATCAACACCAAACTCAACCCACATATGACGCCGAGTCCGGGAATCGAACCCGGGCCACATTGGTGGGAGGCGAGTGCTCTTACCGCTGCGCCATCATTGCTCCCCCAACGGAAAAAAGGAAACTGATAGGCCTTTTGCAACAGTTGATCACGTGACCTACTTTTCTTAAACACAATGATTTACCTATTTTTTTAGCAAATGATTTTATCAAAAATGGAAAGAGCGTATAAAAATAAGCTAACATGCGAATTGTCAGGCTTATATGTTCTAAGGGGAAATTTTTTTGGACGTTCAAAATTAGAAGGATTTGTATAAGAAAAATCCAGCTTGCCATCCAGTCACGCTTCAGTGCTTTTCCATAAAAATCCTTGTAAATTTTCCAATTTTTTAACTGGCACAAAATCTTTTGCTTTCATTTTATTGGTCTGAAAATGTATATTCCAGCTAAGTTTGGCACCCTCTTTCTTTCTGTGTAGTTATGTTATATACCATCTCCTTTTTGTGCGATTAATTACGGAAAACGTGACGTCTTTCTTGCTCCCATACAAAACCTTACAATTTTTCCAATACTCAAATCGTCCTGAAATTTCAGCCTTAACGGTTATTGGTCTGAAAATTGGTGTTCTAGCTAACTAAAATATGCTCTTTGCATTTCTGAAATTCATATAGCTGCAGCTGCAAAATTGCCAATTTTTGGTCACGTGATCAATTATTGCAAAAGGCCTATTGTCATAGGTTATCCACTCACTGGGATATTGTTACAGTTCGTCCTGTACCCGTCAGTTCCATAAGGTAGCTTTGGATTGTACGTGACTTCAGTCTTGGGTTTGGCGTATTCATCGGTAGTGTAACACATGGTCCATCCTCCACCGTATGACGTCATATCACAGTAGGCCAGGAATGCATTTGAATGGCTTCCTCCATGCGGGTCCAACCAGTACATACCATCTCCCTGAGATTGACCGCGCCTCTTGATATCTTTGCAGTCAACTCCTGGAGCTAATTAAACATCGACAAAGTTAATTACCACCTCAAGGACACCTTTACTTGGCTCAGAAGGGGTTCATTGCTGACTCGACACTATTTCTAACTTGGAATCGAAGACAGCTGCGAAATCAAATTTAAGACAAAGCGTTGTCCGGCCTTGTGTCTCTATATAGGTGAACTAAAATTCGGATAACGCATGCCACCAAACATCGTTTCATCGTGTTGATGAAGTTGTGGATTATGCACGTGTCTCTTTCCAGTCAATGTAAGAACAGTTATATCAGGAATGACGAAATGTCATCTATAGAAGGAGGAAAACCCGGAAACGATGGGAAACCTCATAGCAAGGATGGGAGCTTCACCAACATAACTCATACTTTAAAGAGTAAACTTGTGTAACTACTTATGAAAAAGCAGCTCCAACTTGCTGAAATAATAACGATAACAACGTTATCTAACTATGGTAAATTAAAAAAGCTATCGCATGCCCCAAACTGAGCAAACAGAAACCTGTCAATCTTATCGACCCGATAAAACCAAAACACAAAAAATGAAAACGTTTACAAGAAAGAGTAAATAACACTACGCGATCTATCAAATAGCGTACTTATTGCTGTAACACCTTTGATCGAAACAAACAATGGGCAATTTAGAAAATTTATTAATCAAAGTTATTCGAAAGAAAAATCATCACCATCATCCTTGAAAAAAATCATACTGAATTTTTATATCAACTAAAATTCAGATAAGTAACCATTTTCCACGCGCCAGTACTGTTGCATCCGTTTCCAACATTCCCAAGTTTACACTTACAAAGTTACAATTGTATGATCCCACAAAGGCTTGTTGTACAAAAATTTAAGCTCACATTGGTGAGTAACTGTAGCGGCATAATATAGTAAAAATAAAAATATATATAACGACCCAAATAATTACAGATTCTCAAATTGCCTCGAAAAAGGACAGCTAAACGTCAACAAAAATTATCTCTAGAACATGATTAGTGCAATTGTGTCCAGGCTTCAGAATTTCCCGGCTTGCATGTAAAGTTGTACGTTCATTGGTGATATTTTACACGGCATCCTCAAATTG
>NW_028145448.1:2502500-2525000 GCF_977016875.1 Pavona decussata | reverse complement strand
GTTACAAGTACAGTTAAAGTGTCCAGCAGTATTCATACATGTTGCATTTTCATTGCAGTCGTGGATGCCGTTGCTGCATTCATCGATATCTAGATTATTCGAGCATAATAAAAGAGACGTAAAATGATCAGACAAGAATGAACTGAACTGGCTTTATGAAGGGAACGGGAAAATGACCTAAACACAAACGTACATCTTGGAAAACAAGACAACAAATTATACCTGAACACAAGTGACCATCCCCACTGTAACCCGAGTTACAAGTACAGTTAAAGTGTCCAGCAGTGTTCATACAGGTTGCATTTCTGTTGCAGTTGTGGATGCCGTGTTTGCATTCATCGATATCTAGAGAATTGGAGAATTATATTGGATGAGTACACTGATAAGGCAAGAATGAAACTGAACTGGCTTTATGAAGGGAACGGGAAAATGACCTAAACACAAACATACATCTTGGAAAACAAGACAACAAACTATACCTGAACATAAGTGACCATTCCCACTGTAACCCGAGTTACAAGTACAGTTAAAGTGTCCAGCAGTGTTCATACAGGTTGCATTTCCGTTGCAGTCGTGGATACCGTTGTTGCATTCATCGATATCTAGAGAATTGCAGAATTATATTGGATGAGTACACTGATGGCAAAAATGAAACTGAACTGGCTTTTTGAAGGGAACAGGAAAATGACCTGAACACAAACATACATCTTGGAAAACAAGACAACAAATTATACCTGAACATAAGTGACCATCCCCACTGTAACCCGAGTTACAAGTACAGTAAAAGTGTCCAGGCTTGTTAATACAGATTGCATTTCTGTTGCAGTCGTGGATGCCGTTGTTGCATTCATCGATATCTAGAGAATTGGAGAATTATATTAAATGAGTACACTAATAAGGCAAGGATGAAATTAAATAGGCTAATTACCAATGGAAAGGCAAATTATAGCTGAGTAAATGAGCTGAATAAACTTTTAATATTTACCTTTTTCACAATTTTCTCCTGTAAATCCGGATGCACATACACAGAGGTACTTTTTGTCAGTGTAGCCCAACAGGCATTTGGCGTTGTTGATGCAAGGTTTGTTGATCGAGCAAAGATTCTGATGGGAAAAAATAAACATATTTGTAATACACCGCTTCTATCCTCTCCGAGCTAGGTCACAATATCAAATTTAAACTGACGAACGAGGCATATAGTACCCAGCTGGTTATAGTCATGCACTTGATAAAAGCAAGTCCGCATAAAATAATTATTTTGTTAAAACCTACTGTAAACATAAATGCAGGAAAAAAGTGAACCGTGAAAGCCAGCAAGTGTCAATCACATGACTAACCAAGAAAGGTGCCAAAAATTGCGATATGCTTCAGCTGCTCGAGGCAAAACTGAATAATTTCAATATATAATTTCGATACAACAAAAGGAGTACGATGTCCCTGCCATTTAATGTTATTGATTTTGTGTAGTGTTTTGGATCTTTTAGTATTTCAGTAAAGAAAAAGCTTTTTTCATAAGACAACTTGAATTGTAAAACTCTTTAACTGGGGGGTGAGGAGTATAAGCTAAAGCCCTATATCTCAACACGGTGCTGTAGCAGGCCCTTGGCCGTTTTTTAAACAATTCACCGCTCAACAATTAAGTATTCATTCTGATTTGAATGTTAGTACTAGGGTGTTTTCCATTTGTCAGAACTGGTCAGCCAGACTGGTTCGTCCGATCCATAAATGGAGTCTGTCATTGTTTGAAGGGCTGATTCCTTGAATTATTCCAAAGGGCACATTCTGAGAGTAGTGTGTCATTTTGAACCAATTCAAAAGTGTGGCATATAAACTGTCGTTCAAATTGGTGCATTCCATTTACAAACAATTGAACTGGCTAGACAGTTCTGACAAATGGAAAACGCCCTTAGTATCGACACTTATTTCTTACTTAAGTCTGCTAAATCAGTGATTTTTGCTGCAAGTTGATTCGCTTTACATTAGAGCAAAGTTGACCATGTTTGGTTCCGGGAAGGTTTTATCCTTGGAGCGGGATTATGAGTTGTTAAACCTGCTGCAATTAGCCAAACAAAATGACAGGAATATAATTCCCACAGTTCATTTTTAATTATCACACTTTTCTTAAGTTCACGTTGTGATGTTAAATAACACGCTATTTTCAAACGCATAACTACTTATTTATTTTTTCAGATCTATAATTGATACCTCAGTGGCTCCATATGCCCATTCAGGCCTTCTTATTACGTCTCCCGGATACTGGAAGTGATCCGAATTACTCAACTCACAAATAATTTTGTTCCGGTCAATTGGTGGTCCAATGTTGACTGAAACGCATTCGCTTTCCATAACGCAACGATGTTCACATGATCTGATGAAATTGTTTTCAATGGTAAGATTCAAAATTACGTGACCTTTCAGGTAATAACCATGCTTTGGTGGCAGAAATTTTATAGCTCGACAGCACCCTACGAAAAAAAGTAAAGTTCTTAGTCATAAACATCGTTATAAAAAAATCAAGTATGAATAAAAAATTCTGGCAAAGAGAGAAGGAAAGAAAGATCGAAGGGATTTCTAACTTACAGGCTTTGTGATTGGCCTTTTTCGTCATGTGGTGTGATGTTCGCGTGATTAGGGTCAGGGTCCAAACAAATGATGAGCACAACTTTAATTACGAAACACGAAAATCTGTCGTTATATTTTACGACAGCTCGAATTCATATTTATTACAATGCACGTAGCTATTAAAAGCCATTAAACTTTCTAAAGGCATCGTTGAGGTTTTTCAGGCTTTCTCTTCGTAGCTGCTCAGTTAAAAGTTGCGTAAAGAATTGCGAGGGTCTTTCTTCCATTTAATCTTTCACCCGCAGTTCAGACATACGTTTCATATATTCATAATCATAGAAATATTCTTGTAAAAATGCGAAACCTATAAACAGTAGTCATCGATTTCTTCACCCTCACTTTTTTCCTAACCAGAGATAAGACATTTTCTACCCCAGGCCTTTATTTTCTAATCCTTGATCTGTTGTTTATTTGTTTAATATTCGGCTAGAGTACACAACATAGAAAAAACTGCTGCTCTTATAAAGTTGACCCGAAACAGGACGAGCTCTTCAGTTAATTTAGTTTCATTCCGCATATCTCGTATATTTCGCATAATTATGCCATCCCGCACGTCATGCTACATGCTATTCCGCAAACTCATTCGCTTTTTACCCTCACCGCTCGGTGAAACGGCAGTACGTAAAACAAAAAAAAAATCGTCATGATTTAAGATTTTATTTAAAGAAACGAGTGATATTGGGGACCGAAAGTTTAAATGCCAAAATGAAACAAGTTAAATTAACGTTCAGACTTTTTCGCAGACGAAATCTCGCATTTTGTACTCTGCCTGAACTAACATTCTCGCTCAAAAACCGATTTGACTTTTTGCATGTCCAAAGAGTGATAGCCTAGCGGGATTTTTTCCCAGTAAATTGCATCAAAGATAAAAAAATATATTTAGCTTCCATGCAGTAATCAGTAATGATTCTAAGAACATTGTGTATGCACTGATAGTTTTACGGCCAGGTAAGTTAATGGAACGTTCGACAAACGGGCGTCTGTAGGTCTAACGTCTTAGACGATGTAAATGCCTCCAACATAAAAACAGCTAATGACGCCCTTTGGTTTGGAATTAGCAATAAATTAAAACTTGTTTTCTCACCTTGCTGGGCACCAGTGTTGTATAGCCAAGCTCCCCAAAAAAAGCAGAGGAAAAGGAAATAAAAAATGGAGAAGTAACAGCCTGTCATACTTGAAAAGAGAAAAGAAAATAATGAAATGGAAATTTAAAAGCACCAACAAGAAACCGATAAAGATATATGCTGTATTCATCACTTCAGCTATGGAAAACTCTTTGAGTTCCTACACAAAGAATATTCGGAGGAATATATATCTTTTCCGTCCCCACAGAAAATTTAGTTCCAGTGAAGTTTGGTTTTCATATGGAAGAGAAATGAATTAAAATAAAGTATGCTAGCGCTTCTACGACAAGTTGTCCACAAAAGTCTTCAACTCTGAGGTACAATATAAATTGGGTAGAAATGGCGGTCAACGTAATTTTATTGCCTCTATATAGCAAAACGCTTGTTAAAAAGTAAACATATGTGAAGATAAATGCAAAAATCATTGAAACAAAACATTGAGTTCCCTGTATTTGCGCATTTCAAGTCCGTGCAAAGTTCTAGCTCTAACACAGAGAACATGTAGTCGATAAGTACAGTATTTTTTAGTGTTGAGTATGTACAGAAAAATATGCAAATCTAGGTAACAAAAACATCAAGTTTCTTAGGCGTTTTATGCATTAACAGTCTGTAAAAAAATTAGCTCAAAACATTTCACGGACAAATAATTTAAAATAATTCGTCACTGCTGTTTGCTGTTGTGGAGCTCGGAGTTGTAACGAGGAGATCAAGTCATTTGCCTTGCCGATAGACAGGGCAAGGACCTGGTAACCGCGAAACTGGGCAAAGTGTTGGAGTTGATCGGTGTCATTACAATGGAGATTAAATTGCAGTTCTTGTTGTTATCATTTATCACCTTTTTATTATCTGTCACCTGATTTTGCTTGAAAGGTAATTTGCTGGCCGCTTAATAGAGCTAAAATCCAATAAATACTAAACTTGCAACAGCAAAAAGGTGGCCGCGGCCGCATAATAGAGGTGACCGTTGAATAAAGGTATCGAATACAGCACTTTACTGACAAATAATTCGGGACTTTGGAAAGTGGCCGCTTCGATGGAGGGTGGCCTGTTAATAGGGGACCGACTGTAATTAAATACGACGATCTATGTCACTGGCATGGTCTATTATTTACCGTCCCTAGAGCAGTAAGAGGCTAGTCTATAAACTAACGCCACAAACCATCAGCGAGTCCATTATTTCGTAGCCTTAGACTAAAAACGTCATAAATTTGGTAAAACCAAAGTTGTACTAGAAGCTTTTATAGGTTTATTTTTTAACTCGACGGGGAGCCGGATCAATTTGCACTAAATTTTGTTAAGGTTACCGATAGGTTTCACGGTTGTCATCACGGAAATCTTGCGCACGCGCGCTTCTTTCGATGAAACCACGGTAAACTATATATCACTGTAAAGCTTATTAATTTAAGTTTGCAAAATATCAAGGTTTTTTAATTTCATTGGATAAATAAGCGCTCAGAGGCCTGCAAACTCAATATTAGCGACGTGTACTTAACTGAATTACCCACTCTCACGTAAAGGCGCACAACCAAACAAACTGCACAATATCAATCAGGAGATATAATAGGCTGACAAAGTGTGTCGGGATTTTTCTTCATTCTTATTGGTTTATGAGAAAACCAGGCCTAAAGTTGGACAATGGAAAATTTTTTAGTCGCATCAGGAGTTCTCACGTCACGGAAAAAAATATTTTGAATTTCGTAAAAGCCCGACAAATTTTGACGCATTAATATCTGAGGAACATTTTGGCCAAATTTTGTTGAAACCTGGCAAATCTACCTACCGTATTAATTCATTTCAAGATGCGGAATTCGCGTAAAACCAAAAGCTGTGTTTTCGGCCTTGAAACATTTTCAGAGTTTTGCGCACGTCATTAAAATTCCTGTCAACGCGCTCATGCCGCCGGCCAATCAAACACAAAGAAGCATTCCCTGCTGAGTTCTATTACAAAACAATAATTTAAATTCACTCGAAAAAAAAAAAAACAAAACAAAACAAAACAAAACAAAAAAGGCATTCAGCGTTACTGCAATTGTAAAACGATGTCGTGAATTAATGGAAAAAGTTAAGTCTGGTGGGAGGACGCCACCGGCTAAATTAATACATCCATCGGTTCTACGAGCTGAAGTTCACTGCTAATCTTTGAGCCGGTCAAAAACAGCGAAAGCGGCCTGATAGAGGCCGGCATCTTAGAATTCGGACTCTGAAAGAGAAGCGCCGGTGTTAGAATCTCCGCTATCTGGTAGTTCGTCAATAAATTCCTCAGCTGCCGAAACAGTTATTTTCCTTCAACTCGCCCCGATATCTTTCGACGAGGACGGTTTTGAAACAACATCGGGCTAGATGTACTACGAACCTTTACCGCTCGTTGGCAGCTGAAGTTTTTTTGTTTTCGTTAAACGAATAGACTTTGACCTTGTTCGTCTTATTTAGCCCCGGTTTTTTCTTAATTTTCACGTAAGGCGACTTTTCTTGCTTCGCTCTCTTCAAATTCAAAATGGAACGTATAAAACGTCGTGACATGCGATGAACACGATGTAAGCCAAATTGCCGCTAACTCGAGATCGCGGGTAAATTTTGCCGCGTAAAACGTCAACACAGCCCTGTATAAATTGGATTATGACACCCTCCCTTTTTCACCACTACCCCTACAAAACTTTTTTTTCCAGGTAATTTGCGTTCATTTCAAGATTTCCAACTACCGTTTTCATTAAACCCTGCATCCCTTTCTTGTTTCAACAATTACCTTTAAGTTTTAAACAATTACCTTTAAATTAAGTTTTTTGAGAAAAATTCGACCTTTCTTCCCTATCAGTAACCTTAATAAACTAGAAAACAAGGAACAACTCACTCATACACCGCGGAAATCATTTTTAAACACGGTTAATTCGTACGGCCTCGAAATAACGATCGAAAGGCAAATCAACCTATAATGTTTTTCAGCTTAAAGTATTAGTTGAAGGAAGCAGAATATTTTCAATAGATTTCGCCGGGTTGTAGATTTTACCGAGTTAGTGTTTGCAGACTGTTTAGATCTCCCTTAATTTCAGATTTCTCAAACAATGTGGCTTTGTCGACTATACGGGTGTGTCCAAGAGTTCATTTTGGTGGAATATTCGTTCGAAAGACATCACCCGTCTCAGTCAGAAATTCGTATTAAATTGCGAAGAAAAACAAACGCTATCTTTAACGAAAGGTCACCTGAAACTTTGGCCACGATGAAAAACTAATCCCATTTGTGTTCGGAGGACAAATACGTCGGCAAAAGTGCGGAAAATGACCCGCGCTAGCATTTCGAAAAGCGAACAAGAGCTCGTAAATTTGGGGAATAGTATTCCGTTCTCCAAAATTTCCAGCTAAAGAATAGGAACGGACCAAGCTGCGTCAACTTGTGAAAATTTACGTTTTGGAGGTCGTAAAATGATGCGAGATTCAACGCTTAACGGAGGAAATTGTTTACACACCAAGTTACACTTTGTAAGCAAAAACGAGATTCGTATTGGACACGCCGGGCACGTTTCTCTTCTAAACAAGCGAAATAAGTCGAAATCGAAAGACAAATGTGCACTGGCATGGGCCAACATTGTGCTTGACGAGTTTGACACGAAGGCTCGCGTCTCTACGTAGTTTTATTGAAGGAAATGGTGCACCATGTAATTTTCTCATAAGAGAGCAATCCTTTCATTCACTGTGGTTGCCAAAACTTTCATAATACGGCATAACATTTTTTCATTTTGTTTCTTAAGTCTCGTATCGTTGGCTAGAAATAAAAAGCAATGAGTTCACGAACTGGGAAAATCAGTTTAATGCTCGAACTTCTTTGTGTGGTAATATAATTTAAATTTCCTTTTGAAACTCCGTTTGACTTTCCTGTGTTAAAGACCAATAAAATAAAGTTGACTAACGGCGGCCGAACTTGTTTATATGGTTAATAATTATTATTTCTTTTTTACCTTCAGTTTCTGGGTATCTGAGTAGTACTGCAGCCACACTTCACAAGAAAGAGCAGATCAGCAAACTCGAACTGAGACGAATGTTACCCCTGAACAACGATTCCCTGTGTGTATAAGTGGTAAATACGAGAACCAGAAATATATGGATTGGAAGTGGCAGGTGATTATTGATCACAATTGGATGGAGAAAATTGTCATCCATCTGGCAATGACAGAATTAAGTAATGACATCAAACCACTTCCTCGTCTATTATTGATTGTCGGATGACTTTTAAGGGAAGACACTAACATAAACACTGAATTATACCAATTTTCTTTTCTCTCTTGATAATTTATGTCAGGAAGAAAATAAGAGAGGAAAAAAGGGAGAAATATGTGGAAGACGTATATAATATGCTTGACTAAAACGAAGATCCCTTACACAATTTTACTGAAAGTGACGTTTTCTTTTCGAAGTTTCCGTTAGAAATATTAAAAACAGGAAGTTTTACCCAGCGGACAGGCCTCCCGGCCGGCGCTTGCGTGGATGATGAATTAAAAGGTTTTGGCTGACGATTGTTCGTTTGTTTGTTTGTTTTTCTTTTTTCATTAGGGTTATTCGCTGTTCGTAATTAATAATAAGGGAAGAAGATTTGTGATGTACATAAAAAAATTATTTGTGGCGGCTGAATAAGAAACACAGTACTGAATTTTGCGACTTTGCTCTAGTTTTTCTCCCGATATCTCAAACTATGGCTGGCAGTTCACAACAAAATATCTCATTCCGTCATTTCATAGTTGTTACGTTCGAGGTGGAGTTATGTTGCTAATTTGAAGTAGCACAATAGACAATAAAGTCCTAAAGTTAAAATAGGAATGGTGTAAGAATTACGGCGACTTAAAAATGCCGGACGCGTACGTTTGAAGCTTCGGCATTTGAAACTTTTGTTTGTAGAGTGGCCGTCTAATTCAGGTAACAAATACAGCGTTTGTATGAGCGAAAAATCGGGACTTTGAAAACTGGCCGCTTAATAGAGTGTGGCTGCTTAATACAGGGCCGTTACATACAGGTTCGACTGTTTTCAAAACAGGAAGTTTTACCTAGCGAACAGGCCTCCCGGCTGGCGCTTGCGTAGGGGGTAAATTAAAATGTTTTGGCTGATGATTGTTCGTTTATTTGTTTGTTTTTCTTTTTTCATTAGGGTTATGCGCTTTTCGTAATTAGTAATAAGGGAAGAAGATTTGTCATGTACAAAAATAATTTGTGGCAGCTGAATAAGAAACCGTGCTGAATTTTGCGACTTTGCTCTAGTTAGTCTCCCAATATCTCAAACGTTTGATGAAATAAAAACTACACCTGCTGCTATCTCCAACCAAATAGGAAAATAAGTGACTATCAACGAATTTTTGTTCAACATCATGTGAAGGTTAACAAATTGTCGGGAGTCTAAAGAAAGAAATTGCAAATTTGTTGGATGGGACAGATGTGTTTTTTTTCTCGCAGTTTCTCCTATTCGTCCAATTTATAGTGATGAATTGGACACGAAAATTTAGTCCTCTGTTGTTGATTCAAAGACATGACAAAAGCACCCAGAACTTGTAATAAAAAAAACCCAATACATTCTCCTAGTTTGTCCCTTTAATGGAAATAAATGGGTCCTTTAAAGGGGCAGTATCATGGGAGATCGATGGGAGATATCATGATTTTTGGCCAAAATTCACTAAATTTAAACTTTGAACGCTGTGTTAGTTAATTTCTCAATCGCTAATTTAAGAAATATTAATAGTGATTCTAAGACGAAAGGTTGAACCAAAATATATAGTACAACCGGCTATTTTTAGTGCGTTACGATAGCGAAATTTGAAAACGCCCGCCAGACGTTTTCAAATTTGAACCCCTCTCTATCTTGGTCATCTGCCGGCGAAAATATCCGTGGATAGTTTGTTTGCATTCTGATAGTCTTTTAATGAAATTTTGTCATTATATCTTGGCTGCTATCAACCGAATAGCCTCTTTTCGATTTTCAATGTGTTACTAAAAATAGCGTGATACTGTCCCTTTAATACATGAGGTAACGCGTCAAGTATTTTTTTTCTACTTATAGTTTTTCCATTATTCTAATATAAGCGCTTGTTGAATCAAATATTTAGAAAGAAGAGTAAAAATAAAACCTCGAAAGGAAACATATACTGAAGACTGATATATTTTTCTTGAGTGAAAAGTAGCTACTTTATCGCAAGCTTCTCGAGGCGTCCTTGGGTCTGGGGCACAGCTGAACACAGCATGGTGTAGTGCGTTAGCAATTAGGTGAGGACAATAATGTGTGCCAGCAGCCGATGACAGCAGTAAAAATTTCAATCCAAGGCAAAATGCCTTTCTTGCTTACGTTGAAAATAGTTACTGATAATAGAGAAAGCAAACAGAGACAAATTCACTACGCGAGACATGACTAATGTACGGCCGAAAGTTGGATGATTGTTGCGAAAATAGACAAAGATGAAAACAGTTCGGGCAAAAGTTGTTTTGCAGGTCCATTGTAAACAGCAATTTATATGGTAGAATAGAGAGGCAAATTAACTTCTAAAAGAGAACTTGCAGTTATGCGATAAAAACTTATTTGTGGAACTAGCCATTGGCAGAGTTTACAAACGCCATGATCATTCATGCGAAATTGAGAGTCATTGATAAAATGAGAAAAAGAGGAGGAAACAAATGAATTGGTAATCTGATTTTTGCAGTTACTCGAGAAAAAAAAAATGTTTTTCCGCGGCGCTATTGAAGATTTATAAGGTGAGCAAAGACACTGGATTTACTGCAGTGAAAGTTGAAGTGTAAGGTGAACACATGAATTTTCACCTCAGCGTTTGCCATTGGAAGTGGTAAACTCCCCGAGGACAGGCAAAATTCTTAGACCGATAGGAACTGATCCCACGTCCTCTGGATAAGATCAGCCGTTGCTCATCCGACTGACCTGACCGACCTGCATAATGAATATGACTAAAAAGTACGTGACTCGCAAAACCTCGTGAAGCTGGGGCTTTAAACAAAGTTCAGTGCCAACTTGTAACTTAACGATATAATATACGTAACATTGTGTGCACGTACTATGCAATACATGGTCCTCTACTCTTCTACGGTGTACAGTACTGTATTTCTATCACTTGCAGTTCAAAACAAAACATCTCATTCCGTCATTTCATAGTTGTTAAGTTCGAAGTGGAGTTATGTTGCTAATTTAAAGTAGCACAATTGACAATAAAGTCCTAAAGTTAAAATAGGAATGGAGTAAGAATTACGGCGACTTAAAAATGCCGGACACGTACGTTTGAAGCTTCGGCATTTGAAACTTTTGTTTGTAGAGTGGCCGTCTAAGACAGGTAACAAATACATCGTTTGTATGAGCGAAAAATCTGGACTTTGAAAAATGGCCGCTTAATAGAGTATGGCTGCTTAATACAGGGCCGTTACATACAGGTTCGACTGTATTCAAAACAGGAAGTTTTACCCAGTGAACAGGCCTCCCGGCTGGTGCTTGCGTGGGGGATAAATTAAAATGTTTTGGCGGACGATTGTTCGTTCGTTTGTTTGTTTTCCTTTTTTCATTAGGGTTATGCGCTCTTCGTAATTAGTA
Source organism: Pavona decussata (assembly GCF_977016875.1). Lineage (NCBI taxonomy): Eukaryota > Metazoa > Cnidaria > Anthozoa > Scleractinia > Agariciidae > Pavona > Pavona decussata. The sequence continues at coordinate 2,513,693 of NW_028145448.1, read as the reverse complement.
ATAAGGGACGAAGATTTGTCATGTACAAAAATAATTTGTGGGGAAAGAAACAGTGCTGAATATTGCGGCTTTGCTCTAGGTATTCTCCGAATATCTCAAATGTTTGATGAAATAAAAACTACACCTGCTGCTATCTCCAACTAAATAGGAAAATAAGTGACTATCAACGGATTTTCGTTCAACATGGTGTGAAGGTTAACAAATTGTCGGAAGTCTAAAGAAAGAAATTGAAAGATGTTAAAATATGCAAATTTGTTGGGTGGGACATATGTTTTTTTTCCGCAGTTCCTCCTATTCGTCCAATTTATAGTGATGAGTTGGACACGAAAATTTAGTCGTCTGTTGTTGATTCAAAGACATGACAAAAGCACCCAGAACTTGTAATAAAAAAACCCCAATACATTCTCCTAGTTTGTCCCATTTACTGCGTGAGGTAACGCGTCAAGTATTTTTATTTTCCTTATAGTTTTTCCTTTTATTCTAATATAAACGCTTATTGAATCAAATATTTTGAAAGAAGAGTAAAACTAAAACCACGAAAGGAAACATATACTGAAGACTGATATATTTTTCTTGAGTGACAAGTAACTACTTTATCGAAAGCTTCTCGAGGCGTCCTTGCGTCTGAGGCACAGCTGAACACAGCATGGTGTAGTGCGTTAGCAATTAGGTGAGGACAATAATGTGTTCCAGCAGCTGATGACGGCAGTAAAAATTTCAATCCAAGGCAAAATGTCTTTCTTGCGCACGTTGAAAATAGTTACTGATAATGAAGCAAGCAAACAGAGACAAATTAACTACGCAAGAAATAACTAATGTATGGCCAAAAGTTGGATGATTGTTGCGAAAAGAGATGAAAACATTTCGGGAAAAATTGTTTTGCAGGTCCATTGAAAACAGCAATTTATATGGTGGAATAAAGAGGCAAATTAACTGCTACAAGAGAACTTGCAGTTGTGCGATAAAAAACTTATTTGGGGAACTAGCCATTGGCAGAGTTTTGACAAACATCATGATCATTCATGCGAAATTTCCCTGCCCCACCCTTGTGCAAGTTGTGTGATCACACCCACTCTGTGCGATGTCTCCCCCACAGACTCTGGGAGTGATACACTGTAATTAGCAGGACGTTAGGAAAGCACCATTAGAAATGTGAAGGGGGTCGAGGTGGGGAGTCCATAAACAGTCAAAAAATCGTGCAAAACCAAAATATAAGGAAAAAGAAACCTGCATTACTAAGGAAGCGGAAAAAAGGTTGTCAAGGTTGAAAAAAAATCTTGCACACCTGCTGGTTGTGAAAAAATAAGAAACATACCTTTCCAGAAAGTCCCCCTGCCCCTCCCCTTCACATTTGTAATGGTGCATTCGCAGTGAGCACAAGGTTTTATATATTGCCTTGATCTCCTTAGTGTAAGACACTCGCTTAACACAGCGAAGAGGCACCAGGAATCTTTGTAGTACTTATTTATTCTTGACGGCAATTCTACTCAATACTACATCTACTCTACCAGTATCACTCAAATCACGCCTTACTTTATAGTGTGCTGTAAACATGTTTACGACTGTAATTCAACCAAGGCCAGATGGTTCCAACCAGAGATAAGAATTGGTTTTGCCAAAATACACTAACAGGAAAGAACAACACAACTGTTCTAAGAAAATATATAGAAAGGGAAACCAATCAGGATGATAAAATCCGTAAGTGTTTGCCTTGATTTCAACCTTCGAGGAGGACCAAGCCAAGGTTAAAGGAAGGAGGCAAACCTGTCCACAGCACAACTGTTATCTCTAATCTTAAAGTCGAAAATACACCCTTACATTAGCTTCACGACATTAGTCATTCTTCCAAAGCTCTGTTAATTGGTCACTGTAGGGAAATAGCCAAGTGATTGCTTAATTGAGAATACGGGAACGGATTTATATTCAATGATTTGAGGAGTAGTTACTCAATAGAGGGTAAGCTTATAACAGAAGGGCAAATAATAGATACCATGGACATGGTTAAGTGTTACCCCGCGCAACGGTCTCCCTTTTACCACCAACCCTTTCACTCCCAGAAGTGAGCAGCATTATTCTAAAGTCTCCTTATAATTTCAATACACTGTCAAGCAGACAGGTAATAAGAATTAACCAAAAAATTAATAAGGGGATAGTGTTTTGCTCTGACATCAAACTCGCAGGAAAAGCCAACAAAGACATGAATATTAATTACTTAGGAGAATTAACTTTCAGATCCTTTTTTTTTTCAGGATACTAATAACTTTATTGAACATAGCCATAATGAAATATTACAAGATACAAATACAAGATATAAATACAAATACATACATACAAAATCACTACTAAAGAATCACTAAATAACTTACAATAGTAAAGAGAAACAATGGGGACGAGAAAAACAATTTTACCTACAATACTAATAATTTTTTTTTTAACATATAGGCACTTTACATGCTATTTTCGATTACAACACTGTTAACAGATACCATACAGTTTACTACTACTTGCATCTACTACTTTTAACACACTTATATTCAATATATTATTACAAAAAAATCTGAGGCTCAGGGAAGAACATATTTTCTACTTTCCACTGTAATGTTACTTCGGTTTGGAATTCCTGTTCAGTCGGCTTTTTTTCAAAGCATTTGCAAGCATAAATATATTGTTTTAATAAGATGATAAATAAGTGTAATCTGCGTTTTTGGAGGTCGGTTAACTGTTCGAGGAGTGGAATTTCGTTGGTAGCTATAATTGGTCATTAGAGAGGCTCGCATCAGTATTGTTTACTCGATTGAACCACGAAAGAGCCTTAGAGTAGAAAAATCTTGTATTGACACAGTTTATAAAGGTATGTTCTATAGAATCTGAGTTTGGCCAGAAAATACATTTTTACATCACGATACCTTTCCGAAAATTGTATATTGGGGATTTAGTAATCCCGCAAACTTAGGTAGTCGAGGGGTAATTAGCTCCGAGTCGCACTAGTTTTACGAAGAGACAATGTACTCATATGGTTGGATAAAATTGGCCACTATTGTGACGTATTTATTAATATAACAGTAAAAAGTCACGCCACGCTTAACAAACTAATCGGAGCGTGACGTGACATGGAAAAAATTAAGTCATTAAATGTCTCTTCGGAAAAGGTGGGGAAGAAATAAGCGCCGTCCGAGAGAGAACTAAACACTGGCTGGCGAAGGGGGGAGGTAGGTGGGAAAATTTGAACAGATAGCTTGCCACACGATGGTGTAGAGGTAGAAAGGGGCGCTCCTATTTGCGCAACATACTATAAAGAAATCCTTGATCACGTGTTCCCTAGTACCCAGTTCACACAGCCAGTGCTTGATAACAACAGGTATCCCGATGCAAAAATGTAATTATGTTTGGGACATAATTTTTGTTTTTACATCACGATACCTTTCCGAAAATTGTATATTGGGGATTTAGTAATCCCGCAAACTTAGGTAGTCGAGGGGTAATTAGCTCCGGGTCGCATTAGTTTTACGAAGAGACAATGTACTCATATGGTTGGATAAAATTGGCCACTATTGTGACGTATTTATTAATATAACAGTAAAAAGTCACGCCACGCTTAACAAACTAATCGGAGCGTGACGTGACATGGAAAAAATGTAGTAATTAAATGTCTCTTCGGAAAAGGTGGGGAAGAAATAAGCGCCACAAGGCACACAGCGTGTGACCTCCCCACTAAGATCCGGAACTAAGAACCCCGAGGAATATTAGAACTGAAAACAGCGAGGATATAAGAAAGACCTGTAAGGTACAGTCGTGACCAGCAGCCCCTGTCTGACCTAGTCACGTACCGCACGCGAAACAGAGGTTAAATAACATCAGTATCAATTCTCGCCAGAACGGTAGCTCCGTTGTGTGACAGATAACATATTGATAAAGTAGTACATGGGAACAGATACTAAGTGATAGCGAAAAGAGTCCATAGTGAAAAACCCTTTCAGAATGGCAGCCCCTGACTGACCCACGCATCAGAGAATCCACCGTGGCCCATTAACGCTAACGAGAGATGAAGACAAAATATACTGCTACCATAACGGATGTTTAAGGGAGAGTCCACGTGAAGACCAGGCAGGCGAGTCTACAGTGCACCTCACCAATTTTCCTGATATTTGGCACAATTATGTACTTTCACTAGTACATTAACCATATGCAACAGTTTTGCTCAATTGTCTATTGTTGTGCAGAAATGTCAATCAAAATGTCAGAAGGTGGGAAGTGCTCAAATTTGACGTAAAATATACGCTGTGTTTGATCACCTGGTACAACCGTAATATGCCAGGGGATAAAATGAAATTTCAATGAACGATACCTCTTTCCTTAAAGAAAAGAAAAATGTTGAGTAAACTACTGCTATTTATTTCTTTTGGCTTTGTGCTTGATTTAAGTTTACCATATTCAGCCTTATTCAATTCATTTGTAAAAAGTAGGACCTCAAAAGTCCTTGTTTGTAGAGATGCGGCATCTCTTCGATTGAATTAAAATCAATTTATAGATTGCTTAACAAATAGCGTTTCTACAGCAAAAATAAAAAGTCTGTAAAGTTTACCTCGGATAACAGAATTTATTATGAATAAATGTTGTTTATCTCTTATCAATATGCAAATGAGGTCAACATGAAAACCGTGATCACTTGAAGTTAAGTGACTAAAACAGAATGCTGCTTTACAAAAGAAGCAAAAAATCACTTTGAAACACATTTTAAAACCACAAATTGCTTAGCAGCTGGGAAACTAGCATAGAAAATTTGAACAAAGACAAGATAGGGTCATCCATACCAGCGATGACCATCATTCTGACTGGCCTTAATCGCCTTAAGGTGACATGCATGTATTCCTTGAATCGAGCGTCACTCAGTCAAAGCGTCATTGCCCTGAAGATTGGTCGGTATATATCTCTTGGTGTGTAAACTTTACTTCTGCGTACTTCGAACGCTATAGCAATGTTGCCAAACAGATGTTATCGTGTTGACGGCTTCACATCATAGAATAATTACCGCTCGAATGCTTGGTTTAGAATCATCAGTCAGGTCGCGCGTCAAGTTTGTTCAGTTTAGCTCACACAATCTTCCACCGAAAGGAAATCCCAATGAAGCATTCACTTTTCTTTCCCCGATGGAAACCAGTGAAAATATCTTAATTAATTGTTGTTTTTGCACAAATTACAGCTGGGATAGACGATTGCGTGACGCTGTGACTTTTGACATCTGCAGGTGTAAGTTCATTGCATGTCTCAAATTTCAATCCCAGTGAGTCAAAATGGCTTCCTTTGAATGTTCGTTTAGAGCCTATTCCAAGAAAGAATGCGGTTTATCTGGCCGTTATAAAGATCAGAAAGCCCTTGCACCGTCAGAGACCTGTGCAAAAGACATCTCTGGTCATCTAAAAGGTTGTTATAAGACCACATCGGAAGGTGTCGATGTGGAATGGAAACTTTGCCTACTAAGAGTTGGATTATTTGTCGAAGAGGGAGATTCTTTTACTATTTGCCCCCGCCACAGAGATGAATTCGGGCTTGGGTGGCGACCAAGCAAAGCGTGAAAATATCCAATACACGACAGCAAGCAGAAGCCAACAAGAGGAGTGACAAGACGTATGTCGGAGGAAATCTACAGCAAGTATAATATCTTGTGTGAGACCGGCCAAGGTTAGGAAAAAGATGTTACTTTGGGTTGTCATTGTTGTTGTTGTTGTTGTTGTTGTAATAATCATCATCATCATTATATAGTTCAGTTCATGATACAGTCTTTCTTCTACAAGGGCCGGGTCCAAACCATGAACCTAGTGCACTAGAGGGTTGCTTTGTCCTGGTTGTCACTTGATAGATAAGACCTTCCGTAAAATATAGGCCTTTCCCAACAATGTTGTCTTTTAAATTTCTGGGAGGTTGATGTTTCCTGGAATTTTACTGTTGAACTTCTCTGAACCTTTCTTAATTACTCTTAACGCACCTAAGACCACTGGGATTATTTCTGTCTTCATCTGCCACATTCTTGTGATTTCTATTTCTAGATCTTTATACTTGGGTATTTTTTCGGAAACCTTGGTGAAAGTATTTTTATCAGATGGGATAGCCACATCAATGAGAATGCATGAATTATTTATTATTATTATTATTATTATTGTTATTATTGTTGTTGTTGTTGTTGTTTTTGTTACTGCTATACACTAGTATTATCATTCTTGTAACATCCTAGACTATTTTGTATTGCTATTTTAGGTGTCTGTATGAAATGTCTGGGAATTCATACAAAGGCCTTTACGCGCTCTAAGTTGCAGGTACTGCTGTTGCGTTCTTTCCTAAAATAAACATGACGTAACTGTTAGAAAAAAGGGAACACAGTGGAACCTCGATTTAACCAAGTGCCAAGGGACCAAAGATTTTGGTTTGCTGTATCTAGGGTTCGTTGTATATCGACTTTCTTTTCCATACATTTCAAAAAGCCGGGTTAGAGAATATCGTTCGTTATGCCGAGGAGTTCGTTAAATCGAGTTTCCACTGTAGTATGATTTGTACAAAAAAGTTGGTTGAGTAGAGTGTAGAAAAAAGCGTTTGATATCGAAGTTCTATACCCACACGCCTTATAGTTCCTTGCAAACAAAATCTGTTTCGGAGCAGAAATACCTATTCCTTCCTTCCTTCCTTCCTTCCTTCCTTCCTTTCGCGGACAGAAAAACATAGAGCTCTAGTACCTCAGAAGATCGAGTGATATATTAGGAGAAGGAAATGAGAGGTCCAGTCTCATTATATTATAAGACTTGACGAAGTAGTTCTTCATCGTCACCGAATATTCCTTCCCTTTTTTATTTTCCCGAGAGGGCAAGCTAAATGTGAGCAATCTGCGTACTTACTGTTTATATTTGATTTGCGCAGGAGGTAAAGGGGGCCACAAAAGATTTTGAAGCCCGAGAGGAAAGTGCCAGTGAAAGCGAACTTTCAGCAACCTGTCCAAGACAAAGACGAACGCAGGTATGAAAATACAATAACTCGCTGCCAAATAAAGGAATTTTAGCATAACTGCAATCATAGGAGATTTCTCAAGTATTTGACATTTCCTGTACCCTTACAATGACCTTCACCTAACGAAAGATTGCAGGTTATTTTAAAATGACCCACGCTAGGTCTCTACAAATTTATTTACTCAAGCAGGATTTTTTTTTTGTTTCTAAAGGTTTCACCGGGTGAATACTTTAAACTCGAGGGTCAGTATGAGGACGTAATAACGCCAATGCCTGCCTTACTACAGTCGTTATGCTTGGATGAAGACTACTTACCAACACCTCAACCTAATAGTGGACTACAAGCTCTAAATAGACATATTGCTAGTTTGAGTGATGGAAGAATCAGTCCAGTGCGCTTTCAGCTAAATCAACCGATTAAAGATGTCTTCAAAAGTACACGTTCTTACATCAAGCGAAAGGCGAAGGACGTAGTGGAAAACACTCTTGAGTGTATCGCACCGGGACAATCTGCTGAGTTACTTGCTCTGATCACAACCACTACTACAACTAAAGAATCGGAGCCTGAAGGCAAGATTATGGCAACCCTGATTTCATTGTACGAAGGAGCCACCTCATGGTACACGAAAATGACAATTTTATCTATCTTCGTACTACACTACACTAAAACACAGTTACAGGAGATGGTGCCAGGGCTCACGAAATGGAGGATTGATCGGGCAAGAAAACACGCTGTGGTTGTAGGTGAGGGAGTGTGTGAAGAGAGAGAACCCGTTATACGTTATCGCCTAGACGGAGAAAAAGTTAACCATTTCTTAGATTTTATTAGTAGCCCACATTACCTTCAGGACGTAGCTTATGGTACCAGAAAGCTCAAGACGTCAACTGGTGAATGCATCGAAATACCTGATCTTGTGCGAACTGCTATATGTTCAAGAATGGTGAAATTGTATAATTCGTACTGCCGTGAAGTCAGTTTTGATCCTCTTGGAAGATCAACGCTTTTTTCTATTCTTAAGGTAAAAAAATATTTGTTGACTTACTTTGTTTAGGTATTTGGTCCATTGTCCTGTCATAATTTAGCTTAGGGTTTTGCAAGATAAAAGTTACAAACGATATAACTTTGTACTGTAAGTTCAATCATTGCTATTAGCGCCTTTGAAAATCTAGTATAACGAAAGAAATGGCCTTCTTTGATATATTTTTCCGTAAAAAAAGAGAAGAAAACTGAAAAAAAAAAAAACAAAACAAAAACAAAATCAAAATGGTGGTGCGCGGGCGTATAAGAGTCATGAAAAATATGACCACTATAGTCATTGCGACAACGCGAATCTGTTTCGGGGTACCTATCACAATTCTTGACGTGCACGTTGCATTTTTGCATCCTCTTACTTGTTACAGATATGTGCAGCCTCCCAGAAAAAAGTCTTGTTGGCCTTGACAATGTTGCAAACGAAGGGGCCTCAGCTTTTGATACCTTGGAACAAACTGTACAAAAAATGGCTTCCCTTGGTAGGTATAATCGGTGGAGGTGATGTATGTCCAGTTGTTACTGAGTATGTAGCGTTACTCTGCGAGCAAGCTCTACAATTTGAATTGGCCACATTGCCAGTATCAAGCACTGCGATCGAAGGAAGTGAATAAAAATGAAACAGAACATAGCCTCTTGGCTTTTTTTCCTCTAGACTTTATTTACCCAGCGTACAAACTGTTTTGTCGCCCCCCCCCCCCCCCCAACAATTATCCATCCTTTAAGACGTTAACCCATGGAAATAAAGGCAATTCGTTTGCTTTCTCATAGGCTCCTCTCTGGACTGGATTGACAACGTAAAACAAAGGATTCGAGCAGCTAAAAGATATTTAAAAGCAGATTACAAACTGCACGTGTTGGAGGAAAGTCCCTGTGCTGATCACTGTATACGTTTTGCTTTATCATCTGAGGAGGCTGAGTTCAAGTCATCCTGTGACCATAACCATACCATTCAGTGCGATCGATGCTTGGATTGTAAGAAAGTTGCTTGTGATATCATTACTGGACTAAAATCTAATGATATCTCTTACAGGTAACCATCATCAAATAAGTTGAAACAGGTGCATAATGTATTACTTTCCAAAAAATCTTCTTACAGGTGAAGCGCGCGCGGGCGGGGGTATCCACTTTTTTTTTTTTTGCACCGAAAGGTATTTAGCGAACCAGTCAACCACCCAATGCTATGAAAATGAAATAGACAATACTAAGTACACGATGAAAATTATCAAAGAAGCCTGTGACCTGCTCACCGCATGAGTCACCCATAGCTCAGTGGTTAGAACATCCAGACTAGTAACTGGAAGGTCGTGGGTTCGATTCCTGTTGGGGGCTCGAAAAAATTTTCCGAGATTTTCCATCGTGTACTTAGTATTATCTATTTAATTTTCATAGAAAAGATATTTAACAATTGTTCCACGTATGCGCTTGGATATGAGATGGTAGATAGGCAACGAGGCGCATGGCGCCTGTGGTTGGTAAAATTCACTGAACACGCTCTCGTCAGGTTTAGTTAACGCAAGTACGCTTTAGTATCTTTGCAGCTTTTAATTACACTCTTTTTTTAAAACCATATGTGTATTCTTAGTTACCAGGAACAAGAAGAGGAGATCAAGTATGACGTAGAAAAAGCGGTCGAAAGGATATCGCAGTGGAAGGCTCATATTGTGAGAGCGATCAATCAAGAATGGGCGAAACTCAGCACCCTTAACAATCTTACGGCAGAACAGGTCTTAGTGGTTATGGACTGGGCTATGAAGTGGTTACCAAGAAGCTACCGTGAGACTCAAATAGAGTGGTTTGGTAAAAAGGGTATTAGCTGGCATGTGTCAGCCTGCATTACCGAAGCAGAAAAAGAAGAAGCGCGGTTCGAGGTAACACGTGTGGCTAAAGTGTGTTTCCGACATCGTCCAAATTGAAAAGTTTCTCCATAAAAACAAAAAACAAAAAAAATAACAAAGAAAAAAAAAACTTATAAGTGGAGGGGGGAAACTATGGTATTCAGTATAGGTTATACTTCAACACCAATTAATCACCATCAATTAATTCTTTGGAAAGAACATGAAGGAGCTTTTTAAGTCCTAGTTTATCTGATATTTCTACTGTATAATTTGATTTTGCAACATTATCTGGGATTGCATAAGAACTGTTAAGTTCATGTTGTTGTTACTGTCCCTTAAAATAAGAATAATGCGCAACTGCATATAATTTAGTACAAATTAGTCAACTTTTATCTAAGATAAACAAATAAATATTGACATGTTATTAACAAACGCATGTTGCGTTTCGACAGGTGCAGACGTTTATTCATATTTTTGAGAAGTGCAATCAAGACTGGTTTGCGGTAGCTTCAATACTGGAATGCCTTGTGCAGCAGCTTGTGCAATTCTCCCCACATCTTAAAGAGATTTTTTTGAGAAGCGACAACGCTGGCTGTTATCATAATGCGTCTTTGTTGATCAGTGCCCCCACTATTGCCGCAGGAGGAGGATTAACCTTGAGAAACTACAGCTTTAGTGAGGCGAGCAGTGGGAAAGATGTCTGCGACAGAAAGATTGCACCTCTTAAAGCACATATTGCAAGATACCTTAACGAGGGTAATGCAATTTCTTGCTGCAATCATACAGTACTCGACGAAAATGAATTCCCAGCTGCACTCCGGTCAAGCACTCAATTTACTAGGTCTAACATTGTGCAACCGACAAAATCAGGAACAACGTTAAAATGTTAAGCTAAGAATGAAGTACACGAGGGCCTAATTATTCTTAGCGTTTGTATTTCCGTGTTATGAGTACGTACATGCTGACTGTTTTCAAAGCGTGTTCGCGTTGTCCAACCTATTATCATACCGCATCCCCAATACTAAGTACACAGTGTGCATAACGCGTGTTCGAGGGCAGGAGAACTCAAAATGATTCCAGGTGGTAGTCTATTGGATATTCTTTTTCTTGTTTATACTGTTTTAGACTACTATAAATCAATTAAGGAGCACCGGAGCTTTTATGACCTGTCAGGGATATTTGTTTTCCCATGTCGGTCATGGGAGACCACTGGCGGACCACCCTCTGTTTGTGTGGTGTAATGACTGTTCAACAGTGTTGCCGGCCGAAGGCCGGTAATAGAGAAAGGGAGACAAGGCAGGCAAGAAGCCGCCGGCGACCGCTATGGGTCGTT
>NW_028145448.1:2472500-2497500 GCF_977016875.1 Pavona decussata | reverse complement strand
AAGGATGTTTTTGTGTGTAACCGCTTTTCCCAGACCGAAACTGCCTTTGGGTTATTTCCGTGGATACATCAAAGAGAACAAAAGAACTTCCCTTGACAGTTCCTGAACTGAAAAGTACGGTTTATCTGCTCCCTGAGGTGGCTTGGCCAATCATCATGCAAAACGTAGCTAACACAGGAAATCGCCTGCTATGCTCTGAGTTGACCTCTGATACGCTTGGCTAATTTCGCGCTTACTGTACTGGTAGCACAAGGTGACATGGCAGGGTTTCGTGCATAACTGTGAGTATTTCTTTCTTTATTTTCATGAGTTCCCTCTTCAGACTATCAGTTTCGAAGTTGATCAAGTTGTAATCTTTTTATTTATCTGTTTATAGGAACGCTAGTCAGACCGACGATTCCTACTACAACGGGTATTTCTTTGCGCCTTCTTCGCTGTCTTCTCGCAAAAAAACTGTTGGATTGCTATATTTATGGAGGACTGTCGAATAATTAGCAGGAGAATCACTGAAATTAAGCTTACAAGATCTCGATTTGTGTCATGCATGTTGATCTGTACGTTTCCCACCAAACTGCATGCATGGTTAGTGTGAAATCATATCTAATTATATTTTACCCTGAGGGGAGTTCTTTTACTGTGTAACCGCATCCCCAAGGGTAAAATGAAACCTGAGCTAAACCGAACCCAAGCCATTTACCCTCGGGAAGGCCCCAAACCCAAGGTGTGTGTAACCACGACTAATGTTTAGCAAGCCACTCGAGCGCAGTGCTAAAAGCTTCAAATATAGCGCAAGACGAAGAACAGCCCATGGGCAAACACCGGTCAAAAAAGTACGAATTATTCCATGTCATACCCAGTAAATGGTAATCGTCAGGGTGAATCGGAATGATACGGAAAGCTGACTTTATATCGGTCTTGGCCATGTAGCAACCCCTACCTAACGACTTAATGAGTGTAATAGCATCACCTATTGAAGCATAATGAACCGACGAAAATTGGTCCGGAATAAAATCATTCACTGACGAGCCATCTGGGTATGACAAATGGTGTATAATACGAAATTCACCTGGGGTTTTCTTTGGAACTACGCCTAAAGCTGAAGAAATAAAATTATCAAAAGGTGGACGAGAAAATGGATCTACAATTCTTCCTGCGCGTCATTCTTTCTCGAGTTTAGCAGCTAAAATTTCAGGTTGGTCCTTTGCACTGCGCAAATTTGAACGAAGACGTAAGCGGCTAGTACCAACAAACCCAATGCGAAATCCAAACGAAAAACCATCAATCAAAAATTGCTTAAGACAAGGGTCATGTTGTTGTAAAAGGGAGCTAAGTGCGGATACTTTTACCGGCGTTACTGGCGGGCTGTTTATTATGTGAGGGAGTTGCGATAGCTCTATCCCCGGCTGGTTTGGGAATGTTTGAGGCAGACTGACACGATGTAGCCGCGTGTCTACCACCACATTTGGAACATTTATGGTCATATCTGCAGCCCGCACAGGGACGTCCGGCGTTGAACGTGAAACACACCCCTCTGACCATTGGTTGTTTTCCCCTGAACCGCGAGTTGGGCTTGTCGGTTGCAAAATATCCGGATTTGGCACGAAAAGTCACCGCGCGATGCCATAACTCCCAATGTACTACTCCCCAAGGGTACTTTTGTGGGTTGCTTTGACGCAGATACCGGAACTGTTCATCATAATAGTGCCAGTCCCCCCCCCACGTGTGGCGATGTCGCGCACTGTTTCGCAAAATTTCATCAAATTTGGCGTCTCTCGGGGGAATTTTTCGCAGTATACTTCGACAAAAGAGTGGAAAGCCGATACCCACTCGTGAATAGACGTCAATTTCTTTGCATTGTTCGAATGTAAAATTAGGGGTGTTAGACTCAATGCCGGGGGTGGGAGCAGTGATAGATAATGCAAACTTATCCGGATTAGGGGACGTATCTAGAAGAGAGCCAAAGTTGACGAATTCCTCAGCCCAGATCTTATTCTTTAGGCGTGCACTCAAGCGGCTACCTAAGGGCACACCTATACTAGAAAATAAAGGCGCACTGGGTAAAATCTCACTACCTGACGACTCAACGGCCCCCACTGGAGTATGGGTAAGAGATGTCACGTCGTGTTGCACTGCGTCAGCGACCAGATTGAGGGAACTGGAAGAATTCTGGGCCGCGATGCTCGACTGTATCGCCGTTTTCACTGCAGCAACGATAGAGGAAACCATTGCGTCGGAAAGGCCCTCCGATCCCACACCAGATACAGACGCCTCAACGGCCGCTTGAGGTGGAATTTCGACCGGGTCAGGAACAAACTGTACGTTGACGCTGTTTGTCGGGATTTCCTTCGTGGCGGCATGTTGATTAATAAGGCCTATAAAACTTAGCTAGAGTTAATTCGGACATGTTATAGGCAAAGTCGGAATTAGACAACATTGAAAATTCTGGGGTCAGAATGCATTGTACGCTAATTCACACCTGCAGGATGTCCGTTAACCAGCTACAACAATCGCATTTCATCATATGTGATGTGAGAGCGTTAGTCATGGGCGTCTCGGTGTCTAGAAATACCCACGTAAAGGCGTTAATAGCTGGAGTAAATTGGGCACGTCAACGACGGCCGGATATGATTGTCACTCAGGCAACATAACGCAACAATTCCAAAGACCACGATTGACATAAATCAGGGATGGGCATCACACAGGAATGCACAGAATCCCGAAGCAAATATTGAAATGCAATAATAGCACATGGGCAGAACAAAGAAAGACACCAAAAGCCCACTGAACGCAACTCCTTGGTGAAGGCTATAAACTTGCCAAAATAAAAACTGGTTGGGCAAAAATTCCTTAGGTTGTTATGCGTTTTAAACAATGCATTACTGCCCCCCTTTAATATACTCCTATACAGTTTATGCTGCCCTTTTGTATTTAAGTGGACACCATCGTATGACAAGTATGAACGGGAAGCCCGCAAAAATCCCCGATGCGTCCAATATATGGCAAAGGGGAGCGGTTCTAAGACCCCTTGAAGGTACTGCGCCAGGATTTGTACATTGGCGTTGAAAGTCCCAACCGGGTGCCTTCTAACGGTTTGACCGACACAAATTAAGCGAACCCCGTACTCGGTATGGAGTAAACAGACCAAATCCTCGATGGCAGAGCCAACAGATGCTGGAGAAGACCGACGGCGTGTGAGGTCGTTAGTACCGACTTGTAAAAATACAACATCAGGTTTAAAAAGTTCTACTTCGGTTAAGTCAAAACGCCTAACCTTATCGATTGCTCGACCCCCCACGTCATGCCAACGAATTGTAACCGAGGTGTTAATGTTTAAATTAAGGTTGTACGTGGGACTATTCTTAATAATAAAGTCCCGGAGCCTACGTATAAAGGAGTGACCCAAAATCAGTACCCTTAACTGTTCCATACCGAGAAACGAACATAAAAGAACTTGCCTGAAAATTTGAACAGATAGCTTTCCACACGATGGTGTAGAGGTAGAAAGGGGCGCTCCTATTTGCGCAACATACTCTAAAGAAATCCTTGATCACGTGTTCCCTAGTACCCAGTTCACACAGCCAGTGCTTGATAACAACAGGTATCCCGATGCAAAAATGTAATTATGTTTGGGACATAATTTTTGTGTTTCATTGTCGGTTAATCGAAATCGAAATAATTCTTTTTTGGTTGTTGTTACCTTATGTAAAAACTTGAAAGAGAACTGTCTTAGTTTATTATCTCTTGTTGATTCATATATAAATGAAAATTTATTTTTCCATTGTTCAAAATAGATAGGGTAGATAGTTTTCCTCTTTTTGATACCAGATAGTTCGATAATATTGCTTTCATTAATTATCTTGTAGTAATGCTTACAGCGCATGCTAACAAGATCCATTAGGGTACCTGGCACCATCGTTGTATTTCATAGCTCCGTCTTTTCAGTCACCTGGGCTTTCTTTTTCAAATCCGACGGAATTGCCGCCATCAGTTGAAAATATTGAAGAAAGTTTGTTTTAATTTTAAATTTGCTTTGGAATTCCTCCAACGTTAAAAAGCTTCCATTGGTATTTAAGATATCTTGCACAAAGAGGACTTTTTGATTAAACCAGGATTTCCAAAATAACATGTTATTTTCAATAGTTATTGCTTCATTATTCCATAATAGGAATTCGCTGTGAGGAAAAATGTTAGTTATATTCTTAATTTCGCAGAAATAATGTAAGTTAGAGTTCTCGATAAAAGATAGGTATATTTTTGTTAATAAAGTTAACATTGTAATTACATTTCAGAAGGAACTGCAGACCACCATAATCAGAGACATAATAATTTGGAATCGCTTTCCATGAGTCGTTAGTATCGCTTAAAAATTTACTTATCCAGGCTAGTCGTAATGATTTGACCATCGTAGCAAAATTGACGAAATACAGTCCTCCCTCCTTGGGCGGTTGGTAAATGACCGCTCTCTTTATTTTGTCTTTTTTGTTTTTCCACAGAAACGAGAAAAGTTCAACATTTTTAATTAATTTGGTTGGGACAGAAAGCATAGAGGCTGCGTAAACTAATTGAGATACACGTAATAATTTAGCTAGTAGTGATTTTCCATAGAGCGTGAGATCTCTCGAAAGGCATAAGTTGAGTTTAACTTTCATTCTCCTAATTCTTTTAATAAAGTTTTCCTCAATATTCTTCTCTTCGTTGTACGATAGGAAAGTTCCCAAGACTTTAATTGGACCTTCCGTGGTTTTGAAACTTAGTACTTTAGAGCTGCCGTTTTTCATTGTTCCTAACTACATTGCTTTAGTTTTCTTTTCATTCAACTTTAAGCCTGACACATTCCCAAATTACTCGATTATGCGAAGGTGTGATTTAAGAGACCCTGGGTTGTCAGTTATGATAGTGGTATCGTCTGCGAACTGTGAAATTTTCACTTCTTGGTCGGGTCGGTACATTTCGCTGACCCCCAGTCCATGGACTATCCCGATGGACTACCGAAATGGACTACCTAAATGGACTGCTAAATGGACTATCAAAATGGACTACCCTATTTTTTATTAAATTTTTTAAAATTTTATTTTTTATTTATTTTTTTTTAGATAAAACTAGTGAGCTGAGCAGCACGTCAGCGAACTCTCAGTTGTAAAACGATTTATTTTCTTCTACGCGTTTCGTGTGACTAACGCACACTTCGTCAGGGAGTTTTACAATACAACATAAGTGACCTGTATATATACCTACATAAAAGACTAAAATAAATTTTAAATTACGTAAAACCGCACCTACGCTAGCGGATTTACGTGTAGGAAACAGGCGAAAAGGTGTGCAAGGCGTTACATATTTTGTGCTTGACATAGTTTTGGGGCCCACAGTTTTTTTGATGAGCTTGTAAAGCCTAAAATACGTATGCCTACTGCCCTTAGGGATTCTAGCGAGTTGATTCAGTTATTGGAGAACACGGTCCTGCCTAAATCCAATTGCTTTCTTGTCACCGCGGATGTTGTTTCCCTGTATCCCAATGTGGATACTAAGGAAGCATTGGTAGCCCTCGATCTACTTCTTCGAGAGGCACGGGCACCCGAAACTCCATTATTGGTTCAGCTCGCTAGACTTGTCTTAGAGAATAATTATTTATCCTCAGAGTTTAGCTCGGACATCTTTCATCAAGAGTATGGTATCGCCATGGGAACCCCATTTGCTGTCACGGTAGCAAATGCATTCATGTATCTTCACGAGAAAGATATTCTAGCCTAGTTATCTTATTCTCTATAAAAGATTCATCGATGACATTCTGGCTATTTGGGATGGCCCTAAAGATACCCTTCTAGAATTTCTTGACACTCTGGGTAGCAAAACAGATCGTATTAAACTTACTTACTGTATTTCTGGATTTGTTTCTCTATAGAGATATTTCATCAAATGTACTGCATTTTTCTACTTTTCAAAAGCCTCTTAACAAATATCTGTATATACCTTTCGAGTCGTTTCTCCCTTCTAGCGATAACAAAGCCTTTATTAAGGGGGAATTAATGAGGTACGCTAGAAATAGTTCTTCCTTGCGTCCTTCGCTGATACTAGGGAGAAATTTTGGAAACGTCTACGGGTGAGAGGTTATCCCTTCAGATTTTCGCTTCCACTGTTTCGCGCAATACGTTACAGTGATAGGAAGGGTTGGCTTAGAAGTAAACCTAACAAAAGGTCAGGGGATAACAAGACTATTGTCTTTAAAACCACCTTTAACTGCAGTCACGCACGTATCAAGCATGTTATCAGCCGGTTACTACCAGATTTGGATTGCACTGTCTGTTACAAGTCTACTGTAACTTTAGCTAATCTATGTAAATAAGCTGTACAAAATTTTTTTGGGGGCCCACAGCTTTAGCTAAAACTGTGGGCCCCAAAATTATGTCAAGTACAAAATATGTAACGCCATGCACACCTTTTCGCCTGTTCAACAGGATTTTTTTTAGATAAAACTGGTGAGCAGCACGTCTGCGAACTCTTACAGTTGTAGAACGATTCATTTTCGTCTACGCGTTTCGTGTGACTAACGCACACTTCGTCAGGGAGTTTTACAATGCAACGTAAGTGACCTACGCTAGCGGATTTACATGTAGGCTACATGTAAATCCGCTAGCGTAGTCTTTTAGTCTTTTATGTAGGTATGTATACGGGTCACTTATGTTGTATTGTCAAACTCCCTGACGAAGTGTGCGTTAGTCACACGAAACGCGTATTAGGAATTAAATCGTTTTACAACTGTAAGAGTTCGCTCACTAGTTTTACCTAAAAAATTAAATAAAAAATAAAATTTTAAAAAATTAATAAAAAATAGGGTATTCCATTTTGGTAGTTCATTTAGCAGTCCATTTAGGTAGTCCATTTCGGTAGTCCATCGGGATAGTCCATGGACTGGGGGTCAGCGAAATGTACCGACCCCTTCTTGGTCACCCGGAATTTGAATACCTTTACATTGTGGACTTTGACGTATCTTTAATGCTAACAGTTCCACTGCAAGGATGAACAGAGAAGGACTGAGTGGACATCCTTGTCGTACTCCTCTTGATATTTGAAAGTAATTAGTCGTGTACCCTCCATTTAAGACAGAACTTTGTATGTTGTTATAAAGTACAGAGAACCACTTTCTAAAATTTGGTCCAAAATTAAAGGCTCCTAAAGTTTTTGATATGAAGCTCCATTCCAGGGTATCAAAAGCTTTTTCAAAATCCACGAAAAGGAGGATTCCTGAAAGTTGTTTATTACTTGAAAATTCCATTATGTCGCTCAAAAGTCTGATATTTTGGCCTATATATCTCCCACGAACGAAACCAGTTTGATCAGAGTGGATTAAATTTGGTAGAAATTGTTCCAGTCTCCTAGCTAGTATTTTCGAAAGAATTTTGTAATCCAAATTGGGCAGAGATATAGGGCGCCAATTCTTTAAATCAGTCAAGGTAATATCCTCTTTGGGTATTAGGGTTAATATTCCCCTTCTTTGGGATTTTGACAATTCACCTTTATGAAATGCCTCGTTATATGAATTAAGTAGATCTTTCCATAGGAGATAACAAAAAAAAAAAAAAAAAAATTCGTAAAATTTTTTTGTGAATCCATCTTCCCCGGGAGACTTGTTGTTCGCGAAGGACGCTAAGGCAGCTTTCAATTCTTCGAGGGTTAGTTCTGTTTCCAAAGGCTCTTGTTCCTCTTCGCTTAATTGAGGGATATCAAGACCTTCAATGAAGTCTTCAAATTTATTATCAAAATTAGACACCAAATTTAGAGGTATACAAACTCTGGTAAAACGCTTCAATTTCTTTCTTCACTTGCACTTCATCTGTCACTGTCTCACCATTTTCCAATTTCACTTCTCGAATCAGTTTTTTCTCATAATTCGTTTTTTCTAGATTAAAAAAGTACTTAGTCGGCTTTTCTCCTTGTTCAAACCATTTAACCTTTGATCTAAACATAGCTTCTTTTCCTCTTGTTTCATGTATTATTTTTAATTCTTCTTTAGCGGCTTCATATTGTTCTAATAATTGATGGTCGAAGACGCCGCCATTGCAAATCTTGTGATCAAGTTCTTGTAATTTGCTTTGAAGATCTTCCTCTTTGTTCCTTAATTTAAATCTCTTTTCTTTTGAGTATTTAATAGTTTCAAAGCGTAGTTCCATTTTTATTAGTTCCCATAGCAGTTGCTTTTCGGTTACTTCAGAATACTTTTCTAAAATTTGCGGGTATTTAATAGTGACGAATTCTTTGTAATGTTTGTCTTCCAGTAGGGTGTTATTAAACTTCCACAAGCCATTTCCTCTTTTAAATTCATTTTTGATCTCAAGATTCAGATAAATTGATTTGTGGTCAGGTGCTATTGAGTTACGGGTTTCTGTTTTCCTTACATGATTAGAGAGAGGACAAGAAATAGGAAAAAAGTCTATTCTCGATCGCACTTTTAAGGGCTTTGACTCATAAGTAAAAGATTTAGTTGTGGGGTGCAATTGTCGATAAACATCAACTAAGTTCATTTCTTCCATAAGACTAACAAGTGCATTCCTGTAATTTGTGGCTTTCCAAGGTTGGCCACCGCTTTTGTCAATTGGATTGAGAGTGATATTCCAATCGCCTGAAATGATGACTTTTGAAGTGTCACTTTTCGACGCTAGGTGTTCACTTATTGTTTTAATGAAATTATCTCGGTCTCGATAATCCGTGGGAGTATAAATATTTAAAATGAAAAAAGGTTTATTTTCTATTGTGACTTTTGCGATTATAAGCCTTCCTTCGGAGTCCGTTGAAATGCTGCATAATCGAACCGAGGTGGAGCAAGGATTTTGCAGAATACAAACACCTCTCGAGTGCGCAGAGCCGTGAGAAAACAATATATTTTTACCCCATTCTGCAGACCACACTTTTTCGTCTTCAATCAATGAGCACGTTTCCTGTAGACAAAAGATTGTAGCTTTTTGCGCTTTCAAATAAGAGAAAATTGCTCTTCGTTTGCTCGTATTACGTAATCATCGCACGTTTAGTGATAACAATTTTAATTTATGCGACATAGAATAATTAGGTTAAAGTTAGAAAAACAAAATTAGTACTAAAGCGTGTGATATTTTTCTGGTTGTATTTTGAATTATGAGGAAAAAGTAGTAGATCCCTAGATAAACTGTTGTACCTATGTATGTAGAGATCGATGTCATGGTGGAGCTTTCTGAGTGAGTAGGCAAAAAAATTTCCACATATGATTTCAAGTCCAAATAACAAAAATAACGGCACACATAAAATAACAAAATTTAAATAAAAACAAGTAAATGTGATGCGCATCTTTCGCTCCTCTCAAGTTGCACTCCCACTCAGCGCAAAATCTTCTTCAGTTACTCCAATTAAAGATTGTCTAAGTCATCAAGCGAAAAAATTCTTAACGGCGATCCTTCTGGTGATGCCTTAACGAACATTTTTCTGTTTTAAGTCCAGGCACTCTGGATGAGTTGATCTTTTCTCATTTTATTTGCCTTACTTATGATGCGACGGCGGTGATCGGTGAGGTTTTCATTGATGAAAATACGTGGCTCGCGGCCGGCTGCAGAACAGTAATTTCTTGATGGAAATAAATCTGCTGCTTTGATGTGCCTCAACTTTGTTCTGCTTTTGTAAAGTTTAGTTTTGACCTTGTGATTTAGAAATTTAACAATGATGGATTTGTTTCGAGTGTTTAACTTGTGCAATATTTCAATGTCATCCGACAGAATGTGTACATCCAGTGCTTCTGCTAGCTTTAATACCACTTCTTCGGTTGACGTATATGCATCTTCTGGTACTCCGTGAATTTCTAACGAGTTCTTTCTCGTGTATTTCTCCAAGTTGTAGAGTTCTTCAGTTAAATGGTCAGTCTCCTCTATCGAATCTGCTAGCTTCTTCTTAGTATGCTTTAGCTCTTCTCTTAACAACAGGTTCTCTTTCTTTGTGGATTCCAGGAAGGTTTACACGGACTCCAACTCGCGCTTTTGTTCCTGGTACGCGGCCTTCAATTCCGTTAATTCTGTTTTAACTGACTTGTTCTCCTCTAAGATATTTGCTATTGACGTTTGAATATTCGCTAGCATTTCTCTAATTTCAGTTAAGCAAGGTTCCGAATTTTCTTTCGACTCCGTATTCTTTCCTGCTTCGCTCGCGGCCATGTTGCTTCATTTGGCGTCACTGAGTTCTTCTTCCACTTCTAGAGAGCCTCGCTCACCTCGATTGTTCTTGCGTCCTTTCGTCATCGGAGTTTAACAGGTACCGTGTTTTCCATCAGATTTACACATTTAAACGATGATTTTAGCTAAAGATGAAGGAGTAAGGAGACAGATTTTGCTCCGCTTAGTTGACACGTCCGACTCGGACGAACGCACGCATGCTGTTCATAATTATGCAAAGAAAAGTAATTTTCATGTCAACTTTCAGATCTTGGTAGTGAAAGGGTTAGTAAAAGTGTACAATACTTTGCAAATGATGTTTAACAGAGAGTTCTCAGAAGATGGTACACATAATATAAAATATCTAAACCTACAATAAATTAAATAAACTGCTTTACATGAGAGCCGTGTTTGATTAAGCAATTACATTAAAAAAAGCCGCTGCAGCCAGCATGGAAAGATGCTAGAGATCCTGCCTGCCGCTAGTGAGTTGGTAAACTGTTTCATAACACCGAACCACTATACCTGAAACTGTTCTTAAGAAAATTGGTTTTGGGGAAGGGGGACAGCAAGTTTATCTTCAGTGTTGCGAAGAGAATAGCCAGTATGGTGCTACGCTCGACAAATCTAGATCAAAGATAATCAGGAGCGAGCCCATTTAGAGAGTTATACACCATGCAAGCTTTTTGTACCTGGCGCTGAGATTCAAGCTTTCTCCAATTCAACACTTGAATTAGGTATCCAGTACTGGTGTCAAAGGCATCAGAGGTCAGCACTCTAGCAGCACGGTTTTATAGCTTTTGGAGTTTATCGGCTTTTGGAGTTTATTTATTCTTAGATAGATTCTTGATGTGAACGTTCCTAGTAAAATTTTCGTCTATGTAAATATTAAGAGATTTGGTGCTGGGCACCTGGCCTATCTGGGCTCCGCCAATTTTTAGAGAGGGAGAATGGACAAACGATCTAAGCCTTTGCCGAGAACCAATTAACATGAATTCAGTTTAAGATTTATTTAGTGTAAGCTTATTAGCTATAAGCCACTCACTGACGCAGCAAGATCTTTATTGAGATCAAGTTCAATACCGTAAGCCTTAGAGTATGACCTGCAAGCGTCAAGTGGGTATCATCGGCATACATTCAAGGCTGTGAGCGCGAGAAACAATTCGGTAGATCATAATGTATAGGACATTAATGACCTACATTACCTAGGAAATCAGGCTACAATTCCGACAAACAAAAAGCGCCCTAAGTCATCAGTTTGGCATTTCCCGCTCCATTATCTGAACGTCTCTTTGTGAGCGAGTAGACTTTATACTGAAATGTTAAGGAAACTCTGAGATCCGGGGGATGGGACGTACTCCCTATACAGGAAGGCTCCGCTCGAGAGGGTTAACATTCAGGCTGGGGGTACGTAAAGGGCAGTTATTTCAGGAGCTGAAAGTATAGAAATGAGAAAAGAGTAGGGAAACACTGTCGTTTATAGGAATTTCGAGCGATTTTCACAGTGAGTGTCTCAAGTAACTTCGCGTTTGCTTTAGTTTTGCATTACTACGCTATGTGATTGGTTAATAAAACTCGCATCACTTTCTCAACCAATGGGAATTCAAACCAAGCCTAAACGTGTTTTTGTCGCACGAGTTTTCCTGTGCTTGTCGCCAGTTACATGTATTTGCTTCTTATTGGTTCATCGCGTTGTTTACAGCTGTTGTAATTGGCCAGAGTAATTACTTTGGTTTTGGTTTTACGACACTCAATTGGAAACCGCTTTAAACAAAGGTCTTTCAAACCCAACGGAACGAGATCTAATTTTCCTACCATAGGTATATAAAGGGGTCCATTTTTGATGAAAAGTATACGAAAGGGTTGCCTGTTCTCTCAGAAATGGTTTATAAGAGGATAAAGGTTTGGATCTTAGGGTAGAGCCTCCCAGTATGAAGCTTGTTTGAGTATCTTTTTAGCGCAGACCAACACTCATCAGCCTGTTGCTCACCACCTTGGGGTGATGACCATTGGTATTGAAGGCCACGCCGTCATAGGCCGCATTGGTTGACGCTGTACGAAAGTAAGGTGAAGCTTTGTCACCACACCAACTGTTACATTGCTTGTAACAGTTACCAGTGTAACCAGAAACAAAGAAGCCGGAGTAGAACGAATGATCACAGATCAACAGCTGGTAGGAGTAAGCGCTACTCATGGCTCCAGAACCGTCCCACAATCCATTGGTGCTGCCGTAGTTGTTAGCGGCCGTTAATGGCGTCTGGCTAGTTGTCCTAAAGTAAGCCTTGTTTCCAGTTTGGTGATCAATGAAGATTATCTCTGTGAACTACAACAATTGAGAAGGAAAATCGTTAGGTTTACAAGAAACAGTTCTTGCTTTTACAAAGTTGTTGTTCTTAGCTCTCCTGACAAAAAAATTCGGAATAAGAACGTGAATGTGTTAAACTCGAAGGATAACCACACATCTCAGCAAACAAGAGTTGATATTATGAATTATACTAGTGCCTATCCTCGCAGTCTTGAACCGTTAGAGAAAGGTTAGAAATAAAAAAATAAATCAACTTTGTTTAACGAGGGTGACATTTAACAGTCTGTTACGTCTGAAAAACCTGTGGCACTCATGATCAGATTCCAGATCGAATTGGAATTTGGAAATGTTGCATTGGTTTCTGAAGAGAGGGGAAAACCCCGGGGGTACTCCCTTATATGGGCTATACAGGTATGTGCGGCGCCAAAGATCAGATTCCAGATCGAATTGGAATTTGGACATGTTGCATTGGTTTCTGAAGAGAGGGGAAAACCCCGGGGGTACTCCCTTATATGGGCTATATAGGTATGTGCGGCGCCAAAGGTCAGATTCCAGATCGAATTGGAATTTGGACATTTTGCATTGGTTTCTGAAGAGAGGGGAAAACCCCGGGGGTACTCCCTTATATGGGCTATATAGGTATGTGCGGCGCCAAAGATCAGATTCCAGATTGAATTGGAGTTTGGACATGTTGCATTGGTTTCTGAAGAGAGGGGAAAACCCCGGGGGTACTCCCTTATATGGGCTATATAGGTATGTGCGGCGCCAAAGGGTATGGTTTTTCAGTCGCTTTGGTCATAAATAGGGTATCGATTTTTGCACTCTAGTCTTGAATTAGTTTTTTTTGTTTAAGAAGCTACTTCTTCATCATGATTTTTACAGCAACTGTGTACGTGCCGCAACGGGTTGTCATGCGCTTCGGTCACGCGCTGGACTCCAGAGGTTTTTGAACTGAAGTTGACACTATCAGCTCATAAATAGGGTACCAAATTTTTGGTCAGGTCATAAATAGGGTACGAAAAATCACAGATTTTGGACATAAATAGGGTAAGGGTTTTGGGAAACGGGTCGCACACCCCTATCCATTTTTTTTGGAGTACCCCCCGGGCCCCCGGAGGGAAAACCGGAGTAAGCGGAGAAAACCCTCTCGGAGCAAGGACGAGAATCAACAACAAACTTAACACACATATGACGCCGAGTCCGGGAATCCAACTTGGGCCACATTGGTCGGAGGCGAGTGCTCTCACCACTGCGCCATCATTGCTCCCCAACAGAAAAAAGAGAACTGATTGTCATAGGTTATCCACTTACTGGGATCTGGTTACAGTTTGTCCTGTACCCGTCAGTTCCATAAGGTAAGGAAGCGTCGTACGTAACTTCGGTCTTTGGTTTGGCGTATTCATCGGTAGTGTAACACATGGTCCATCCTCCACCATATGATGTCATGTCACAGTAGGCCAGGAATGCATTTGAAGGGCTTCCTCCATCCGGGTCCAGCCAGGATATACCATCTGCCGGAGAAACACCGCGGGTCTTGATATCTTTGCAGTCAACTCCTAGAGCTAATTCAGACATCGACAAAGTTAATTACCCACCTTACTAGGACATCTGGAGTCTTAACTTGGCTCAGAAGGGGTTCATTGTCGATTCGGCACTATTTCCAGTTTGTTATCGAAGACAGCTGCGAAATCAAAAACTTAATACAAAGCGTTGTCCGGCTTAGCGTCTCTATATAGGTGAACTAAAATTCGAATTACCAGGCCACTAAACATCGTTTGATCGTGTTGATGAAGTTGTGGATTATGTATGTGTCTATTTCCAGTCAATGTAAGAAAAGTTATCACGGGAATGACGAAATGTCATCTATAGAAGGAGGAAAATCCGAGAAACGATGAGAACCTCGTAGCAAGGATGGGAACTTAACCAGCAATAACTCATCCCTTATATAAAAACGTGGCGTCTGGTATTTGTACCCCCAAATTTACGCGCTAGCTAACGTACCTTCGGCTAATATTAAAGGGGAAGTGTGCGGCCATGTGATGGGGTTTTTGACCTCTTTTGTTTAAAATGGTGAAATAAGACTTTCACTTAGCTACAAAATAATTCTTGAACAACTTGTGATCTGTTCTAGCGCGTTTTGGAAACAAAAATTACGAGAACTTGAAAAACATTAGCCTAAGATTTTTCAAGTTTCAATCCATTCCGACCTACTCTGTCTCTGACCAGAGGCATTAATCGACACTTTTATTGCACTGGGGTGAATTGATGACAAAAACTAGACAATTATATTTTTACGTATAAGATTGACTTTTGTTATTAAATTAATCAGAAAAACTAACGCGGAGAGATTTCGACGTTTCGGTGACATCCTGTCATCATTATCAAGAAAATGAAGAAAATTTACATAAGTAAATAGACAAAACTGAACTGAAAACAATAGTATATTGTTCTAAGCCAGTGAATCATCAAGTGACCTCACACAAAGGAAAACCAAAGTCAAGTGAATAATTTAGCACGTATTGAGTCTGATTGGATGTTAAGACTTGGTCTGTACTTCTTAATCAGGAGCATCTCGTATACCAGACAGTCCATCTTTCCTTGGCATTTCCTCAGAACTGCAAAATTTTTGGCTAAGTCAAGAGATCTAGGGCTGGTATCATGATCTTGTTGAAGATGTCTGCAAATGGATGAAGAACTGCGACAGTGTTCTTCAATTCTCTGAAACAGGTGTCGAGTTGTGAGGCCTATGTATTCTGCATCGCACAGAGGACGTGAAAATTTGTAGACCACACTGTGTTGATTGATCAGAGAGGGCTTTTGTTCTTTTACGCCAAGTGCATCACCCAGTTTACGACTAGTATAGATAGGCTGTAGAGGTGTTCCGATTCTGTTGCTAAGGTTGTTGAGTTGTTTTCTTAAGACGTCAGTAGACTTTTGGTTTTTGAATGGCAGCAGTCTCCGCACAGGTTGTTCAACTGGCACCACGGGGGGTGGACTCGAAATATTCGATAGCTTGGATTTAATGAAAGATAAGATTGTAAAATCGACTTTATATTTTTGTTTCTGCCAACAGACAAACGTTTTTAGGGTTTTGAAATGACATCAAATTCTCCTGAAACTTCCCCTTTTAACGTGAAAACCAGTCAAAAGTCAACTTACAACTGATTCGCAATGTCGACATGACGCTGAGGAAGTACTAACTGTCAGGAAATGGTGAAGTGTGGTAAGATTTGGAAACCATGACACTCATTAAATGGCAAATTCCGTTTACATTTTATCCCGTTCAAAATAGAGCGTTTTCATTCACGTAACTACTGACCATATTGGTTTACTGAAACAAAAGAAAGCATTTGCATAAAAATAGAGTTCAATTCCCAGAGGTTTAGTTTGGGACACCAACATGGCCGCCATTTTTTTTGTTTTGGGACACCAACATGGCCGTTGTGACGTCATGTGAAAACACTCCAAAGGCCGCTGTGCCATCCTAGTAATTACCGTTGTGCAAAGGTTTGCAAGTTTTAAAATGAAAACACAGCACTGACAAAAATGAGTAAAGAAATAATTACGTCTACAATTGTGTCCATCTCCATGATATCCAGGCGAGCAGGTGCAGTTGAAGGATCCCGGGTTATTATTGCACACAGCATTAGAACCGCAGTTGTGAAGATTTTTAACGCACTCATCAACATCTAAAATAATTAGAAAGTGGGCAACATTTAAATTGACAAATGGCAATAATAACACTTTGAAGAGTAAACTTGTATAACTACTTGAAAATAATAACAATAGGAACGTTTTCTAACTATGCGAAACTTGATTACAAAAGCTATTGCATTCCCCAAACTGAGCTAACAGTTACCTGTCACTCTTATAGAACCGATAAAACAAAAATACGAAAAATGAAAACGTTTACAAGAAATAGAAAATAACAGCCGTGCTCTATCAAACAGCGTACCTGTCGCTGTAACCACCTTTGATCGAAACAAACAATGAACAATTAAGAGATTTGATGTATCAAAGTTATTCGAAAGAAAATCGTGATCATTAACAATTCTCAGCTGTTTGTCCTTGAATAAAAGCATATTGAATTTCTATGTCAACTTAAATCCACTAATAAGTAACCATTTTTCACGCGTCAGTACAGTTGCATCCATTTCCAACATTCCCAAGTTTACACGTACAAAGTTACAATTGTATGATCCATAAAGGCTTATTGTACACAAATTTAAGCTCACATTGGTGAGTAACTGTAGCGGCATAATATAATAAAAATAATAATACATAAAACGACCCTAATAACTAAATATTTTCAAATTTCCTTAAAAAAAGACAGCTGAACGCCCACAAGAATTATCTCTAGAACATGACCAGCGCAATTTCGGCCAGGCTTCAGAACTTCTCGGCTTGCATGCAAAGTTGTACTTTCATTGGTGGTATTTTACACGGCATCCTCAAATTGTCATCAATTTTCATGATTTTGTTCTATAGCTAAATCGATGATAAGAAAAATATAGAGTATTGCGTGCTATTAATTGTCTCCGTACAGCTTTTGAGTCTTTTTCGAGGACTCTTTTGTAAATCACTTATTAGTGACATTGATTTCCTCAATAAAGATTATTATTATTATTTGACGTCGCTAACTAAAAAGTTCACCTAAACAATCGTGTCCTTCTCCAGTGAACCCCGGCTTACATGTGCAATTGAAGGCGCCCTTGGTGTTATTGCACACAGCATTCACACTGCAGGTGTGTATATTTTGAGCGCACTCGTCGACATCTAAATAGGAAACGAAAACTCAAGACCAATCTTTAGCACGTAATTGACACTGGCTACATTTGAGGTTTCAGTAAACCTTTTGTAACGCGTTACGCCCAATGATAAGTTAGCGCCCAGTTTTAGTACAGAGCAAAGTACTCAAGCCTATGTATCGATCGGTTTTAACGCTTTTTTTACGTGGGAAATCAAAATTTCTTGGTTGAAACAGAAATTATACCCACTACGAGACCATAATCTTTTAATTGCAAGCTGACAGAGGATTATACATGTGAATAAGCTCGGCGACCTTTGACTCTACGGAACATCCGATGGTTTACAAGATGTTTATCATTTATCAGGGCTCCTAAAATAGTGTCGCCGATTTTTAAACAAAATAAGAGCAACTTATAGTTTGAAGACTTATTTGTGTCCCCTACTTTTTTTACGTTTAAGGTCATAAATTTAAAAATTAAGGAAAATTAATAACACTCAAAGGTTGTGTAATCTGAGTTTGTTCGAAGGGCACATGCAATCAACTTGAGCAGTATGCGTCCTTCATCAGCTGCATAACTGGCTTATTCAGCTTATAGTTCAATGCATTTTAATTTACCACATACATTTTTCTTTTATCTGATGATCGAAACGTAAAGTTAACATTTTTATGAAATCCAGAAATTCGTTATTCTCAATCTTTTTCTGCAATAAGCTAGAAAGGAAATTGCGCTTTTAAAATCTAAATGAGTCCAAGCTAAATGAGAGCCAAGCTATTCCCAGAATATCGATACATCTCTTTTTCAGAACGTCGAAGAGAAATTAGTGATAATCACAATTAAAGCGTGAGTATATACAATAGGCTCCCTCGGTCGGCATATCAACCGACGCATCACCCGACATGTCGGTCGACTGTCGACCGAGCCGACCGAAACTTCACCGACAGTCGACTACATGTGTCGGTCGACATGTCGACCGAGGGAACCTATTGTACACATGATTCACGTGAGTAGACAGACTTTTTGCGATGCCACCACTGCGTGTTCCCGGGAAAGTGACGTCTGAGTGATGGCTGCAGAAATGCAGTACCTGATTAATTAGAATTTTCCTCGACGAGACACAACAGAAAGCCGTGGTCGATTTCCTCTTCATAATCTTGAAAACCACCTCGCACCTTGTTGGAAATTTGTTTCAACCGATCAGAATTACAAACCAGATCTGGGTAAAAATTACGTCATCAGTAGGGTATTTCTGCGGTCATTACTTAGGCATCGTTCACGCAGGGCCGGAGAGACTCAACACCTTCTCAATTCAAGTTTCTTTCCTTACAAGGTGATTAATCTTGAGAGCTATGGGTAGATTTTAGTGTTTGGTAATTGTGATAGCCCGAGTAAACACTTTCCTTACCATGTTCACATTCTTCACCAGTGAAACCAGAAGGACAGAAACAACAGTATCGTTTGTCTGTAAATCCGGATCGACAGGTACCACCGTTTTTGCACTTGGCATAATCACAGGCGCTCTTTAAATAAATATGAACGTCTCAAGTCAAAAGAGTACTGAGGTAAACCTTTTGAATCAGTTAGTCACTAAAAAATGTTTAAAACACGTAGAACGTTTTACTGTATTCCGAATTGCACATCAGGGTGGTTATTCGTAGCCACATACGGTGATTATCTTTTCTCTATACCTTTATAGCTACTCATCATACTGATGTTGTCATATCAAACATTGATCTATCTGTGGAAAGTACTTGAATTGTGTTCTATTCACGTTTCAGCTTGTTACTTCATAGTTCGTATCATTCACCTCTGGAAATTCTAATACGCAATTATTGTTATATATCTTTTGGACCAATCCAATTAGTTACTGGCAGCCTGCACGCAAATGTCTCCTGACTGTTTTCTTTGAGCGAAATAAGAGACGCCTGCGAACAGGCTTTCTTCATGAATTGTTAGAGGATAACTGAAGTCTTACAGGTTCAGATGATACGCTGAGGACTCGGTTGTGGTCGTCATCGATTGTGGTGTTTTAGGATACTGATCATGATGGTTTTCATATTTAACTTTGATTCCTTGAGATGAAGTTATCCGCTTTAATTCCGAGCACGGCATCTTTACAAAGAATCCCGGAGGTAGCCGAACTTGAGGTTATATAAATATCACGAAGTGTCCCTAAGATCGAACAGTACGTTCTCCACACATCGGGACTATCTTCTATTGTATTCAAAAGATCAGAAGTAAAATATGATAAATTTATTAAAAGAAATTAAAAACGCATTTTTTCACGCATTAAAGCATCTAATTTTTTAAATCTTTTTTCTTTGTTTTCTTTTTTGTCTCATGTTAACTGTCACGGTAAAATGTGCGGTCTGGCTACCGGTCTGAAATGAGAGCAAAAGTAAGCAAGACTGACAAGACATGGACCTAGACTGACTATAAAAAGAGACGAGAAGAAAAACCAACAGCAATAAACAAAGGGAAAACAAAACAAAGACGAGCAACTTACATCTGTGCCACGGTAAGAGTAACCAGCAGTATCCATAAAATCCGTCTCGTACCCACGATGAGTTGCGCGGCTTAGTTCACAGCTGTATGTTCCCTTGTCGTTTGCTATGGTCTTAAAATTAATACTGACACAGTTGGGTTCGTGGTAACAAAGCAGTTCACACGTATCCACATCGTTGACTTGGACGTTTCTTATGCTGTGGTTCACCAAACGTTTATCAGCAAAGTGGAAAAAACCTGGAAACACCAGTTGCCGACATTCACCTGAAAGAGCACAATTTTTAAACGCTTGTCTTTACACCGGTAGCCGGAGAGTATTTTGTGTTCAAAAACTGTTTATAAATATACCCCAAAGTCCATATGTTTATAATCTGGTTATTTTACAAATCGTTTCTCTAATCAACTAAAAATCTAATTATTCGTTGATGAGGAACGAATTTCGCGCTTCACTTTTTTATGAATTTATTACTATTATTTTGAGGTGAACAGTCGGCATATCACCGTGTTATTGAAATAAAGTATACACATTAGAATAAACTTACTGTAATTTTAGTTAAATTTTCCATTTTTAACAACTACGATGCCGTCTGGGAGCGTCTTGTCAATAAAATTGAATTAACCATGAGTTATGTTTACATCGATCAATGCTTGTAATGATCTATATATCATCTCATGTCAAACGCGCGCTCGTGGAATAATTGTTAAAAATTATAGAACAAATTTTCCACTCAATCCCGCCGGCACACGAATATATAGCTAGCCAGCTCAGTACACTGCGTCTCGTTGGCTGTAACTTCGTATCAGGCCTGATTCGACTCCCAAAACCAACCCCGTCACAATGTTCTATTCTGTCGTGCTTTTCAATATGGTAACTCCTCGGGAGAAAATCTGGTTGAGAGCCAGGTCACGTGGTCACAAAATGGATATTGGTGGTTTTCACCTCACACATCGTCGCGCAAGTAAAAAAATAAAATCCTCAACCATTCAATAGATGAAGTCAAGAAATTGATATGTAGTAGAAGAGTGATACATAAACAACGTGTGAAAGCCACAGGGCTGTGCGATATCTCATAATCGAGTTATTCGAGAACATGTACCACGGAAAATTACAGAGTTTAGTATGGGACGCCATGTTGGTGTCCCGTCTAAGGGACTCCAACATGGCGGCCCGAAACCAGCAAAAACATCTGGAGTTTACCTTGGCTATTTCAAAGCCTTTCTTCTCTCTGTTGAACTTTCACACATTTACATAGACACTTCTATTACATGTTAGCTGATCAGACCTCAAAAAAACACGAGACAAATCGATGTTTTCATGTACGTGACATGTTTAGAGCAGCGATCCTCCTGTCACGCACTGCGCAAAAATCTAAAATTCAAACTGCCTTATTTTCAAAACAGAGAATGCTGTTCCTGCTGAAAACAAGCAAGCCGATGGAGATTTATATTTTCTTTTATGTGATGAAGATAAAAACCCAAAATTGTGTTTAGTTACGAATTTCAGTTTTTTTATGACGTCATGTGAAAACCAAGAATTCGAAATATCGATTTAAATTCGAAAGTTCAACATCCCTTCCCCCCCCCCCCCCCCCGTCCCTCCCCCGCCTCGGGCAAGCCCTCGGATATTTGCACTTTTGAATGTTATTCAAATTCCCGCCTCCCGGGGACAAAAAATCCGTTCAAATGTACTGCCCTCAGCCCCTCACTGATCCCCACATTGACTCCGAAATGATCCCCAATTCTTTTCACGCTGAACCCAAAATATTTCGGAAGCTAAGTATAACATAGGTGTCCGAGACACTAAGCAAGTTAAATCCACACAAGAGTACTAGTTACGACCAGAAAATTGGAGCGTTTACGAGAGAAATCCATGCGTGCCATTTACTGTAATCAAGAGAAAATAAAGGGACAGAGACGGAAACTACGTGCGTTGGCTGGGATATGTGAATTTCACCTAATTTATTTTTAGATTCAAATTATCCATTTGAGAAAGTGAACAATTGTCAATTCCGCATTGAAGCACGCCACTCCGTTCCAAAATTTTCTCGGGGATCACAGATAGATAGAAAAAAATATTAATGGGTTAGGAGGTTCTAGCACCCTGAGAAGACAGGGCACTAATTGGGGACTCAACCTGAGCTGAGAAACTAAAACTCATAATTAAAGTCCTAAAGCTCACAATTAAATTTACAATTTACCATTTCAACAATGAGTGAAAAGAGAACGAATATAAATGTAAAAGAATTCCTAAGAGACACGAAAACGAAAATATGTGATGATGATAACAAAGTATTCGCACGCAGAGTCATGTAAAGAGTTTGGCACGAATAGAGTCTTTCTTAGTATTTAACGCAGGGTTCAATTCTTTAATGAATAACATCTCAAAGATCAGGCAATTTACCATTTAAAAGTTAAAAATTACAGTTAAAAATATTAAAAGCTTTTCAGGGATGGCGCCGTGGTGAGAGCACTCGCCTCCCACCAATGTGGCTCGGGTTCGATTCCCGGACTCGGCATCATATGTGGGTTGAGTTTGTTGTTGGTTCCCGTCCTTGCTCCGAGAGGTTTTTCTCCGGGTACTTCGATTTTCGCCTCTCCTCAAAAACTTCTAGATTCTAATTCGATTTGGAAGGTGTCTCCAATTAGTGCTCTACGCTAAGTACATTGACACTTAAATAAAGCGATTTATTTTATTTATTCATTTTATACCTTTATTTGGACAAATACTCAAAAATATACCATTTGGGCCTATTTGCCAGATCGAGGTTACTTTTTCCATTTCAATTCCAAAAGTTACTTGGGGATCATTTTAGGGTTAGCATAAGAACTCGGAGGGAGTCAGCCTCTGCTGAAGAAGAAATTTTCAGCTTCAATCAACCACTATTCATGCTTTGCAAACCTTGATCAGTTGCTTGAAGCCATTTTGAGTGAGAGCCATTCGCTCACAAATGCGAAGTTCTGTCATCCCAAAACGAGGAAATGCCCTAGCGGAGGGGGGTGGGGGAGGGGGGAAAGGTAGAAACGTTGAAGGTTCGAATTAACCCCACATACTGACACCTGGTAATGAATTGTTTTGGGTCAAACAATTACTTGGGCAGGTGGTATTTTTCCGTCTTGGTGCACGTGGAAACCGAAGCTCTTGTGCTAAATATTGCAAAATTCATAATATTTCCGTTTTAATATGGTACGAAAATCTTCAAGTAGACTATCTTTGTGTGAGTTGCATGAAAACAGATCAATTTAAGACTGCATTATGGAGGCTTTCATTTAGGACGATAATATGTTAAATGCTTTGCATGACTTGAGCGATATTTAAATTAATTTTGCTGTTGGGAATGGTTCAGCGCCAAATGCGGTAATTAATTGTCAGGTAGGCAATTGTGCCATTCTAATGCAAAGGGACTCTTTTATCCATGTTACTGGCTAAGTTAAAAAAAATTCCCATTTTTTTTTAAACATAAAACATACAACATTCCAGTTTTTGTGCTTGGAACATTTTTAAATACAAAATCGTTGTAGGAGTTGAATTATAATAATATCATTTTAAGGCTGCTGATGTAGGCTCTAAAGAGGTTAGGATGTAAACATATATTAAGCCCTTCAAACAAATCACTCATTTAAATGTAACGAAAGCAGTTATAACTTTTCGTAAAAAAAGATTTTAAAAGGCTAGACTGACAGGAGTTGTTCTGTGCAGAGTAGCACAATAGGAAATCTTTGTATGAGTTGAATTATAATAAAGAACTAGGTTGCATTTAACGATGCTTTGAAGGATGAAAACATACTAAACGCTTACAGCGCCTTAAAATAAATAACTTATTTGAAAGTAACGTAAACAATTATACGTTTCTGTAAAAAGATTCTAAAAGGCTAGACTACAAGGAATTTATTTATCTGCAGTAAGACAGGAAAGAGTAAGTAATATGTTTTCGCTATACCCGAACTTGTCTGTGCAGGGCCGAAACCTTCGGGTGACAATCTCTTTCAAAGGTAATTAGATGTGTTTAACATATCTGAGGCAATTGTAAAATAACTAAAATAAAAATAATAATAATTAAAATAAAACGAAATTTCAAAGATTGCGAAACAAACTGATCATGGACCAAGGGCTGAGCGACGAATAAAAATGGACTCCTTAAATTCCGCCGGAGTAAGCAAAACAAGCGCGAGATAACTTAATTTATTTATGCAAGATATAAATTTAAGACTTAAGCTTATCGGAACGTGTAAGGAAAACTTGGTAGTGTGAAATTAAAATTATTAAACCTTTTTTCACGTCAGCCAAGTTTTTCCTTTCTTGTTAGTATGCTTCGAAATTGCTTAGTGCGGCCTGTCATGACAACAATTAACATGAGGTCACTTATAACGACTGTTATATATTATATGCAAAAACAGGAATACTTACCGATCAAGCACGCTGAGGCAATCTTAACAGAGAACAGCAGTGAAAAGATACAAAACTTGTGGGAATCCATGGTTACATTCCTTGATCTTTCAAGTTCAATCCTTCAGAATCAACTTGAGCACCAAATACAAAACTTTCATGGGAGCCGTTAATTAACGGTAAATTTTTGTAACGCTATTCAATAAGCTAGAAAGTAACAGGTGATATTTTTGGCCAATGGATTAGCTGCGTCATAATATTGGTTGTTTAACAAGCCAAGTTATAATTAGTTTAATGCTTGTTTGTGCGTTTCAAGAATATCGACCATAAAATATATCGACTGAAGTTTATCCTTTTTCTACGCTTTCCTGTATATATTGGAAAGAAAGTGAATAAAGTCAGCTCTCACTTTAAAGCCTATTTACAAATTAATCTTAGGTTTCTTGATATCAAGAGGTAAATTTGATTGACATAACGGTATCGAGATGTTTTTCTTTTCGTTTTTGTGGGGGGGGGGGGGGGGGGGGGGAGGGGAGGAGGAGCCGGCGGTGGTGGTTGCCGTGACCTAAACATCGTAAATGAAGAACTTTGTGTGGCTTGAGTAATACAACGACAGATATCTTATTTCCAATAAATATGAACTTTTGTCTACGAGCCTGCGGCTTGGGTCCACATAAACTTGCAAATTATTTTACTTGTAAACATTCTCGGTCTCTCGTATTTGCCTCAGGTTTTGTAAACATACACGGTTTTGAGAATGATGTATTATTCAGTGAGTGACACGGGCATACTCGGATTATCTCCAAAAGGGAATCCGAATGCTCCTATCAGGAGTCGAGCTTAAGACCTTCCGATTACTAGTTCGGATGCTCTACCACTGAGCTACAGGAGACTC
>NW_028145448.1:2417500-2467500 GCF_977016875.1 Pavona decussata | reverse complement strand
TTATGTCCCTTCCTGTCTTTCTATCTTGCTTGTGCATCAGACCAATGGAAAAAAAAAACCGAACAGACCCGAAGCGCTAACGATTATTTGGTACACCGAACATCCCTGTACCAAGATAGAAGCCCCACTCACACTATAAAAAACAGATCCCGGCCCTTTGTCCGTGTATTAAAATTTATTTTATTTCATATCAATTGTGTAATAGTAGGGGGGGAAAGTAGCAATTATGTTCATGTTATATCACAAGGACCACTATGTACTACTATTATGAGTTAAAACAGATTTTTGAGGCATTAAAGATTTTAAACAATTATTGTTGATGAATGAGTTTTAGGGACCAAATATTTTAATTTATTACTTATTGGTTAACTATTTTATTTTAATTTATTGAGAGATTTAAAAGAAAATTACTAAGGAATTAACTGGCAAATTCCTAATGACTTCTACATTCTTTATGATGCAGATCCTCTGATATCCTAAAAGCAACCATAGTGAACAAGAACAAGTCTGCGCGTTCATATTATTCTGATTTGATATCAGCTTTGAAAGAGCAAGAAGGGGAAGCCGGCAACTACGCCCAAGCCGCATCAATGGGACCTAGATGTCATATTATTACCCCCAAATGACACTTTAAGGCCAAACTTATTAAAAAAAAAATAATTATACGCTATGGTTAAAATTTTTAGATTTATCAAAGAAAAATGAATGGAAAAATGAATGGCAAATCCCCCAAAGATAAGGCAGGGAAGAGGTAGCTGACGAGCTAACGAAAGCGAATAAAGAATGAGAACAATACATGTGATTTACAACTGTTATTAATAAATATTGTTTTCTGCATCTGATTACAAGTTTTGATTTTTTCTGAAAATTAACAACAGGATCTGTTATTTTTTTAAAAAATATATATATAAACCGCTGTCCCTCATTATGATGACTCGATAATTTGATCTGCCAAGCGGTCTAGCTGACCAGCCATTAATCCACGCGCCATCGAATTGCTCCCTTTTTTGGCTGTGTGACGATCGCGAATGTCGTCTTTGAGGGCTACATTTAATTACAAGGATGACTCCTGTTGGACTAATCTACGAAACATATACCCTTAGATAAAATTTGACTAAAATAGTTTGTCTCCAGTTAGTCATATTGAATATTTTAAACTTAAAACTATGGAGATCATTTTGAGTTATGAAGGCCCAACTTTTCAAAATCAGGGTATTTTTCCAGCGCTATATCTTTGAAACGAAGTCGGTGACCCCCAATTGTTTTTTCATTTGTGACATCAATAACGTATTAGCTGACCATACCTAAAGTATGAAAAAAATCTGTGGGGAAGAACTTTTTCGCGCGAACGTCCTTAAGACACATATTACGTTTTTGATGTTTTTGAGAGGCTACTGAAATTTAACCTCAGTGACTTATATCTAGACTTAGGTATCTCTTAATTTATCATTTCATCCTCAGGTAATGTAGAAAAAGTATTCGCCAAACAGGTTGTACAGCAACTTCGTAAAAGAAAATCAAAAACAACAACTAAAAAAACATGAAAGATCCCCACCTCGTCTGATTCTGGAAAACTTTCATCGGACAATGCTAAGCTGCAAATGTGATTAGCCATTCTCTTGCAGTACTACTTATTTCTTATACTAGAAGTTCTCATTGAGAAGTGAGTGCTGCCGTTTAAAGTGTTTTTGAATGCAAATGCTGGACTTTGCAGACGATCTAGCACTCATGTCGCATACCCACCAGCACATGCAGGAGAAGACGTCCCGTCTAAATACCTTTGCACAGCAAGTAGGCTTGAAGATCAGCCAGAAGAAGACGGAGGTAATGATGCTGAACGTATCAAACCCATCACCTGTCACAGTAAATGGAGAAGATCTACCAACGACCGAAGAATTTACATACCTTGGGAGCACTGTCAGACATGACGGTGGGGCAGGCAACGACATCAAGAACCGCCTCAGTAAGGCCAGAAATGCGTTTAGAATGATGAACAACGTTTGGAAGTCATCCCAGTACAGAACCAAGACCAAACTAAGACTGTACCAGAGCTGTGTAATCTCCACCCCACTGTACGGCTCGGAATGTTGGAGGATGACAGAGAGCGACCTCAACAAGCTGTCCACCTTCCACACGAAAAACCTCAGAAGAATCCCACGTATATTCTGGCCTGAAACCATCTCCAACTAAGAACTTCTTGCTCGCTGCAACCAGGACAGCATGGGAACCATCATTATGCGAAGACGATGGAAATGGATCGGACATGTCATGCGACGGGAGCAAGACAACATCACTCGCACAGCCCTTCACTGGACACCAGAGGGGAGACGCAAGTGAGGACGACCTAAGATCACCTGGCGTCGGACAGTGGAAGCAGAACTGAAGACCTTACATCATACCTGGGGAACCATTCAGAGGCTGGCAAGGGACAGACAGGAGTGGCTTAATTTTGTTGCTGCCCTACATGCCAAGCCGGCATATGGGCATGAGTGAGTGAGTGTGTGAATGCAAATACGACAATGAGAATTTCAAGAAAAAATATAATTAACTTAGTTCATTTGCAAAATAACATGGTTACATGTATGTTCTTTGATTATAACATTAACAAGTAACTACTGGTGTTCCTATAAGGCTTTTGTTGGGATTATGCTTGTAGCAATTGCTAAAAGTGGAAAAGAAATATATTTGTTAACGAAAACGGAAGGTGTATTAAACGAAAAACACTGTCTAACGCAACATGTAATAAAAAGGGCTTTTTAACTGATTCTTAGAACGATTAGTGACACTTTCTTTTGTCTATCTAGCGCAACGTGGAAATAAACTAAATACTTGGCGATCTCCGTGACATAAGATGTCATCGATATTTGTTTGTGTCCATAAATCGACCGAATTCGATCAAATGAAAGCAAAGCTGCAAGTGACATAAATGCACACTGTCGGCCTCTAGAATGCTCTCCGAAAGCTTCATGACCTTGATGAATGCTTCCTCGAATAGAAGTAATCATAATAGATCAGCAAAAAGTGCCACAACTCACCCATAAATAGCGAAACCTTGACTCTGATCAACTGTATTTATATCTTGCTGCGAGCACATGCGATTTTCCGCTGAGCAAGCACATGTAAATTTTTCTTATAAGACAGCTGCTGATTGGCTAGAATTGGCTACGCCATAAAACAGGATTTCTGATTGGCTATTTCTTAATGCGAACGATGGGTCGAACCGTTGAACCAAAATTTCTCGATGGCTTCAAGAATATGAAGTTGCCGATGGCAGCAATAATTATCAGCCTCCACTACGAAATTTCGAGTTCATAGTAATGCGGTGTCTGAGGACGCTACAACTTGCTCAAAACCAAAACATCCCATGACTTGTTTTTATTTTTTGGGGATTTGCGAGCAACATTTTCAGTTCATTCAAACGAGTAGCCAATAGTATCATGGAAACTTTGACAAGTCTTGACGGTTTGACAGATATATGGAAGCATTGACGAACTGCAACAACGGTGATTTTAAAGGTCAAGATTAAAATAGAAACCAAACAGTCTTCACGCTGTGAACCAGTTAGCTCAGTAGCATCTGCGTTGTTATCTGTTTTTAAGAATAGCATTTACACATAAATTTATTTTACAAATACAGTTACAGTTTTCAGCTGGAAAAATTTAAAGTTGTGTAATAATAAAGCCGTGTCCTAAAATAAACTTTCCAGCTAAGGCATTCAACACCATTGATCATGAGATCATCTTGCGTGAGATGTCATACTTGGGTGTCGATCAGGCAGCTATAAAATGGTTCTCGTCGTACTTAAGTGACCGAACCCAGAAATGTAATGTCAGTGGCAAACTATCATCTGCTCGTACCCTCAGTTGCGGTGTGCCACAGGGTAGTATTGGGTCCTTTGTTATTTTTAATTTACATAAATGATTTTCCCAACTCCCTGCGGGCACCGTACCAAGAATGTTTGCCGATGACACCAATCTTACGTTATCTGCTAACACATTAACAGAGCTTAAGCTAGCTCTAACCCCTGAATTAAATAACCTTAGCTGTTGGCTGAAAGCTAACAAGCTCAGTCTAAATGTTGCTAAAACAGAACTAATGATTATTGGATCAAGACAAAGACTATCTGCCCAATGTGACGATGTAGAAATCAGAATTGATGACCAAATTATCAAGAGAGTCGATAAGACCAAATCTTTGGGACTACCATTGATGCCCAACTCTCTTGGGGTAAACACGTTGAAGAGATTTGCAAGGAAGTCTCTTCAGCTACAGGCGCCCTAAAACGTGTGCGGCCCTTTATATCCAAAGAAACTGCAATCCAAATTTATTACGCTTTTAATTAATTGTGCCTCATTTTGATTACTGCAGCCCCGTTTGGTACTGTTTGAGTGGTTACTTGAGTGATAAGCTCCAGAAGTTACAGAATCGTTCAGCCAGAGTCGTTACTAAATTACCTTTTGATACGAGCTCAAACCACCTTCTCTCCACCTTCGACTGGGAGAGGCTATCTCTTCGGCGAAAGAAACAAAAAGCCTTCATGATGTATAAAACCATAAATGACCTTGTTCCGGAATATCTACAAAGTCTTTTCTCTCAGCGTCACTCTGGTTGCAACTTAAGAAACTCTGAGGGAAGGCTGTCCCTGTCCAAACCAAACACCAATTATTTGAAACGAAGCTTTTCTTACAGCGGGGCCATGTTATGGAATAACTTGCCCAAAAGCTTAAAATTTGCTTCATCCGATGAGCATTTTAAGCGAAATATGAAGAAGTTAGCTGATATATCGGATTCCCACACGGCATTCTTGTAAAGCAGTTGTTATTAGTTTTAGTTTTTAACTTAAGCTTAACTGATGATTTTCCGTGTATAAATAAAGATTTACGTACACATACATACAGCTCTAACACGAAAAGATTCCCGAAAATATCGGGAGACAATTCGGGACACTTTCGGGTGCTCTGAGAAACACTTTTCGGGACCCGGGAAAACCCGAAAAGCGCCCCGTAATGTTTTCGGGAGTTTTGAGAAACGCAAGCCTGGACCGGTTCCTTTTGGCACTAGCCGCGCAATTAATTAAGCTTGGGTACTAGTTGAATTTTATCGTACTTCGGTCTAGCAGAACATGAGTAGGGAAATAGCCGTTGTTTTAGTCGGCATACTTCTTGGTTTAACTGCCTTAAGGCAGCTGACCATCCTCCAAATGGCTGTTAATACAATTATCCATCGGAAATCTCGAAAGGATATCTTCCGAGAAACCTTTCGATGATGTCTTAATATTTCCTTTGGACAGTTTCCCAATCTTTTCGGTTTGAAATCTATAAGGGATAATTCATTGTCCGTCCAGCTGAAGGCTTTATCTCCTTCCTCTATCGATTTAGCCTTCTTCGGCGCCATTTTGAAAGCTTCAACGTGTATTATGCGCATGCTTAACTGATACATGAAGCAGCTGCTTTTCTTACTTCGAACCATAACAGACCGGTCCCGTGTGGCCTGACGTTGATAAGCGGAACGGTGCCGTGTGAACAGAAATGGTCCGTTCCAGGATAGGACCGGATCCAATTGGAACCGGTCCCGTGTGAACATAGCCTTAAACTTCGCCCCATGCTGTGAAAGGTATTTTAGTTCTCGTTCCCATGGTATTTTAATTACGTCATTACAACTGACCAATCAGGTGTTTTTGTTAAAATAGCCGCGCAGTATGACCACTCGCTAAAATAAGATTGAAAAAATTATCATTGGAAGAGACCAATGTATGGGGGATGTGTTCTTTTAGTTCATGCTCTCTTTGTCTAAATCGATTTCGCCAGGCTGATAGACTGAGTTTGCTGAGTTTTCCTAAGGAGGAAAAAGCTTTCGGGAAGACGAGGGAGTAAGATAGGCTTTACTTGAAACGAATTGTAGTTTACGTAGAGATTTATTGCAAACACAGTACGTTGACTTTAATACCGCATCTAACAAGGTTAAATCAAAAGTTATTAACTTTCTGTCTATTGGAGTTCAATTTTTTCACTTTCT
The DNA here is from genome assembly GCF_977016875.1 of Pavona decussata. NCBI lineage: Eukaryota > Metazoa > Cnidaria > Anthozoa > Scleractinia > Agariciidae > Pavona > Pavona decussata. Next base: position 2,461,485 of record NW_028145448.1, on the reverse strand, counting down.
CTCTACCGATATAAAATTTAAAAAATATTGGCAAGTCTCTTTGCCTTATAATTAAAAGGCTGACCCAGGAAGAACAGATCGACTCTAGAAGATTAATTCATATCGAGACTTGGGTTTTTCCTGTCGTTTCCTAACCAGAAACGCTACCAAAATCTGAAAATTAATCATTTTGTAATTCTACTTTTACAATTTTGCAGACATGCGCACTGATTAATTAGTCTTAAGCTTCTTTTTCCAGACATGTTTTCATGATTGAAAGCAATGTTACTATGCAAAGGATTTTCTATATATCTTCTCGCGTGAACAAACTGCGTATTTCTAAGCTTAGAAAACTGGTAGCCCTAGTATGTTAGCGCAGACCAACACTCATCAGCCTGTTGCTCACCACCTTGGGGTGATGACCATTGGTATTGAAGGCCACGCCGTCATAGTTCGCATCGGTTGACGCGGTACGAAAGTAAGGTGAGGCTCTGTCACCACACCAGCTGTTACAGTGCTTGTAACAGTTACCAGTGTAACCAGAAACAAAGAAGCCAGTGTAGAACGAATGATCACAAATCAAAAGCTGGTAAGCATAAGCAACGTTCATGGCTCCTTTACCGTCCCACAATCCATAATTGCCAGCAGCGTTGCCATAGTTACCAGCAGCTTTTATGGGCGCCTGGGTTCGTCTTTTAAAGTATGCCTTTTTTCCAGTTTGGTGATCAATGAAGATGATTTGTGTAAACTGAAAACATAGAGAACGAGAAAGAAAAGTGCGGTTACAGTTACGGTTACAGGAGGAAAAGAAGGGGTTGAAGGGGAAGGGGGAGGAGGAGGAAAAGGATTAGGAGAAGGAGGAAGAGAAGTGGGTGGAGGGGGAGGGGGAGGAGAAGGAAAAAGATGAGTAGAAGGAGGAAAAGGAGAAGAAGGAAGAGAAGGGGGTGGAGGGGGAGGGAGAGGAGAAGGAGGAAGAGAAGTGGCTGGAGGGGGAGGGGAAGAGAAAGAAACGGATGAGAAGAAGGAGGAAGAGGAGAAGGAGGAAGAGAAGGGGGTGGAGGGGGAGGGAAAGGAGAAGGAAGAGGACGAGGAGGAGGAAAAGGAGGAAGAAAAGGAGGTGGAGGGGGAGGGGAGGAGAAGGAAAAGGATGAGGAAAAGGAGGAGAAGGAGGAAGAGAAGGAGGGAAAGAAGGGGGTGGAGGGTAGGGAGTTTAGAAGGAAAAGGAAGAGGAGAAGGAGTAGAAGAAGGAAGCTGAGGGGTGGAGAGGGAAGGGGAGTAGAAGGAAAACGATGAGGTAGAGGAAAAGGAGGAGGAAGAGGAGCAGCAGGAGGAGGGGAGAGAAGGAGGAGTAAGAGGGGGAAGAGAAGGAGAAGGAGTAGGGGAGGAAGAAAAGGATGAGAAGGAGAAAGAGGAAGAGAAAGATGTAAAGGTAGTGAAGAAGGAGTAGGGGAGGAGGAGGAAGAGAAGGAAGAAGAGGGGGAAGAGAGGAGGAGTAGAAGGAGGAGAAAGAGAAGGAGGAAGAGAACAAGGAGAAGGAGAAAGAGAAGAAGCACAAGGAGAAGGAGAGGGACAAGGAAATGGAGGAGAAGTAGCAGGAGAAGAAGAAGGAGGAGGAAAATAAAAAGGAGGAGGAGAAGAAGGAGAAGAATGAGAAGAAGGAAGACATGGAGCTTAAAAGAAATAGTTTAACTCACTGGTATGTTGTTGCAGTTTGTCCTGTAACCATCTGATCCGTAAGGTGTCTTTGCGTTGTACGTGGTTTGGGTTCTCGGTTTGGCTTTGTCAGTGGTGGTGTAACACATAGTCCATCCTCCACCGTGCGATGTCATATCACAGAAGCCCAAGAATGCATTTGAATGGCTTTCTCCATCCGGGTCCAACCAGTACATACCATCTCCGTTAGAATGCCCTTTTAACTTGATGTCACGGCAGTTAATTCCTAGAAATAAAAATTTCATTTTATCAACACCCTTTCTTACGAACGTCAAGTTTGAAAGAAAAACGAAATAACTTTAAAATACAGCAGCTCGAGTAACAATCAGCTTTTCGTCAAAAGCCTACTTCTAATTCTCACTTTTGTAGTCTTTTAACCCTTGAAACCCTAACAGTGATCAGCGTCAAATTACTCCTTGTTATGTCAATGCTTATTCAACCCCTGAGGTCACGAGCCATAGCATATGATTATTTGTGTGACAATGGAGAATAAGTCTTTTATACTTTTATTGTATTTATTGGAGACACGTACTTCAGTGTTTATTTTTCAATAAACAATTGAACTCAATCTCATCTATCTAAGGATATGATCACCTAAGGTGAATTTTCTTGATATTTTAATAACTTTTCATCAGTATTACGTTTACATGGATATTGTTGTAGATTTTTGCCATGTGAAGATTTAATCAAAACAAAGGTAAAGTTCATTGAAAGTGCCACTGAACGAAATTTTCATATACACTTTTGCCTACGTTTATAGTTTGAAAGGTTTTTATCAAGATGGTGAGATTTGTTTTTCTGAAGAAACGAAAAGGAAGAATGTTTTTTCGCCGCCGAAACTGACTTTTGCGGGGACAAACACGTTGACGATCTGTTTCGCCATATTTTACTCCGTGTGGTAAGACTAATACAACCAATGACGTCAAAAGATCGTTTTGGCCGCGGAAAAATAGCCGACATTTTTCGCTCGACATATTCATATTCAAGCTCTCAAAACAGCATTTTCGGTGACCGGATTCCACAAAAATGTTGACTATGACCAGGCAGCACATTCAGACTAAGACCGATAAGTTGGCCCATGAAGCAGAAAGAGTGGGACTGAAAGTTAATGTAGACAAATGTAAACTGCTACGAATAAGTTCGCGGAACAACGATGTGGTGGACGTAAATGGACGAGGAATAGAGGATGTTGATAGATTTGTATACTTGGGTGCTACAGTTTCCAAAGAGGGCGGAGGCACTGAAGACATTCACAACAGAGTAGTCAAAGCAAGAGGGGTATTCTTGAGATTGAAAAAGATTTGGAGTAGCAACAGTATCAGTCGACAAACCAAAGTCAGGCTATATAAGACACTGGTAAAGCCAGTCTTGATGTATGGCTGCGAGACGTGGAAGATGAATAAAAGTGATGAAAACAAAATCGACGTCTTCCAAAGCAGATGTCTTAGACGGATATTTAAGATACGCTGGCAGGAAAGAATTACAAACAAAGACGTCCTGATGATGGCTGAGATGGAAAATCTCAGTGAGGAGGGGCGAAGGCGGAGATGGAAATTCATCGGCCACATCATGAGGAAAGAACCGAATAATGACTGCAGGACTGCATTAACCTGGACACCGGAAGGGCGACGAAAACGGGGCAGACCAAGGACAACATAGAGGAAGACAGTGGAGAGGGAAAGGGAAAAGGCTGGATGGAAGAATTGGAGTGAGGTACAAATCGCAGCGGCTGACAGAGCTGATTGGCGGAGTTGTGTTGAGGCCTTATGTGCCACATGGCACGAAGTGGATAGGTGATAGGTGATGATGCTAGGGAAGGTATAAGAAACAAGATGCCCTTAATCGGCATATACACGGAATGCTTAATTTAGCCCCATTTATCCCCCATTATATGTTTCGCAGATATTTAAAAACTATCATCTCTTTGCAATTGAAATAATTGAATGGTTTTATTCAGAGAGACTGCGTGATATTTAATCGTTGTGTTACTGGGAATCATACCAGGAATAACTCTGCAATAACGTCATGACCCCGCTGAACTGGTCTGGTTTCCTTCGCTTTGAAATATTCGATCTGTTTGTGAAAGCGTAATTTCTTCGCTCTGAACTCTCCCAATTTCCACCGTTTCAACCGTCGAGTACTACCTAGAAGTTATTATTTCGATTTACGGCTTGAAAAAGGTTTGTTTCCTTTCTGAAAACGGCAGATCAGAGTCTTAAATTCAGACGTGTGGCCGCCATTGAACGTAAACAACTTTTCCACAAGAAATGATTTGGTTTGACGTCCCACAGGTAGAGATAAGTGGGTTCCCTCCCTTGTGATACACGCGCTGATAATGGACTTTGATTGGGCCGATTTTGTTTAAGACAATTAGAACAATGAATCCCTTCTTGGAGAGGGCAGAATTTAATGTAGGTTTAATGAATAAATCAAATGTTGATTTGACGTCACACAGGAAGGGATGAGTGGGTCCCCTCTCACGTGATATCTCTGTGTGATATGATATGTGCCGCTTCTATCGAGGACAATCAGAACAATAAATCCCTACTGGGGGAGGACACATTTTAATGCATAAATTAATATGTCAATTTGTTACTACTACGAAGAAAAAAAAAAGATAACCGACCCAAACCTAGACACGGCCTGCCCTACGGGCATTCCGCGTACAAACTCAAAATGCAAAATTTCGTTTAAGTAACACTTGATAGAAAAATTACATTACCGCACCAATTGTTTAAACGCGTTCCTTTGAATAGTACCCCCCCCCCCACCCCTCCCACTCCCCTTTTAGTGAAAATTTTAATTAAGAGCCCTGGAGTTTTTTCGAGGAAATACGGTATTTATAAATTGTACTAATGCTGACCTGCGTTATCGCGGGTGTTTCGGGTCGATAACGACAACTCTAAGTGAAGATCTGCCTTGTGCAATAATCCCTGGTTTTCATAGCTCAAGTTGCTGGTGAACTTCGTCTTCTTAACTTGAACTTCCTGTCGTGACAACGCAAAATAGCGCAAGTTAAACATGCCGCGACGTGTCGAATATCTTACAGTGACTGAGGTAGATCACATTTCACGGGGAAGAAAACAGTTAAACCGAGATAATGACAGCCACTGCAGGCCCAAGCGCCTGCCACTTTTAACAATGATAATGAGAACAAATTGGGATCTTCTGAAAAAATGTTTTTTCAAGGAAAAATACCTTAGAATCCAGGTTGGCCCTTGGCTTATACAATTCCGTAATGTTTTTTTGGTGGGATTATAGCCGGGGGGATTTATAAGCGGATTTTTTAAAAAATGTTCGAAACAAGCTGATGACAAAACGTACTTATTTCACCACAAAACCAAATTCGAAACCGTCTAACTTTAGCTGTAACCGGAACTTAACAGAACAATATCAGACGTCAGATCTCAGGTATTAAAAAAATCCTAGTGCCGTACTCTATTCAATCTGACTGTTCTGTGAATGTATATTTTTAGGCAACAAGTCAAAAGGCGATGGGGATGGGAGCGGGGATACTTATAAAGGAGTACCGTACCTTTTTAAGGAGGGGGTGTTTTCATAAAGATTGGCCTTTATGCGGAACAGACGGGCTTATAACAGGGGGGGGGGGGGGCTTATAACCGGAATAAAATTTGTGTTTACAAGTAGAAGGACCTGTAACCGAGGGGGCTTATAACCAGGGGGTGGGGGGGGGGGGGCTTTTATCCGGGATTTTACAGTATTCAATCAACAGGTCAATCTTGCTAATGGTGTCAATTTCATCCTTGGCAATCTGGTCTCGGCGCATTCCTGAAGGAGGATTAGGCGCGACTTACCCAAAATGTCTTATTAAGCCAAATTTTAAAATGACTCCCAAAAATATTTGAATTCATTCGCACTGTACCTGCAGATCTTCCAGTAAGATTTCGCCGACTTTGACAGACTCGCCGTTGCTTTCCAGAAGAACGTTGACCGGACCACAAGAGGCGATTCTGTTTAAGTTTGGAAAAACAATCCAAGCAGTTACATGCTAAGCACCCACACGCACACACACAAAGCGAAAGCTCCTTAGCTAGGAGGTGATACTTTAACTTACTTTATACTCCAAGTCGCTGCCAAGCAGATCATTAAGGGAAACTTGAACAGCATGGCGAAAGGAAACCAGAAAAGCGAAACGATAGCGGTCGTGCAATGCTGAACAATTTAAGTTCACCTCTTAACTTGACTTTGATAGTTGTCTACGGAAAAAACATCCGGTAAAATGGATCACGTTCTCTAATCTGATTGGTCAATGAAAATGGTCCGACGCAGGTCGCGACAATCACAAGTTTCACCTTTGCTTTGCACGCGCGTAGACGCATGACTTACAAAAATTTATCTTGACACTTCTGTCTTTTTGTGAAAGTGATTTCTTGTATCGATTTAAACTTGTATGCGACAAGTTCTTATACACATCCTTTGTTTTTAGTTTTGTCTCTCTGTTAAAAGCTTTGTGAAAATTTTTGCTTAGCAATCCAACGCGTACAACTCACTTGTACGCATGATGCAGCGCGCTCACTTTGGACACCATTGTCAACATAATTTTAGCAGCGGCTTTCTTGTGTCTTCTTTCCCAGAAACTTGAAATCATTTATTTTTGCTTCTGAATATAGTAGGTGAAATATTACCGACATTTATAGCGACAAATTGAGCTTGGAAATCCATCTTGGGCAATTCGTGAGCAAAGCCTTTTTGCGAAAAAATGTTGAACATGTGCAGTTGTGTTACGTGTCACCTGACACATGAAAAAATGATTTTACCAGATTTTCTCTCCTGAAGAGAGACAAGATCTGGCTACGAGACTCTAAGAGTGGCCGCGAGCGACCTGGACCGTCTGAAAATCAGGATAGTCCGATAGAGCCGCTACCATGGTTACAGCCAGACGACCGACACCCGACAAAAATAACCAGATAGTCTCTGATAGAATATTCACTGAATTCCTTGCGCTTGTGTGATTGGTCAATAAGAATATAACAGCGACCTCTTCGAATTTCAAAAACTTGATCGATATCAGTGTTTGAGCCGGGTTTTTGGAAATCAAGTGCTGCAGCTAGAATGAAAAATCCTAAACGTTAGTTTTCGTGTTTCTTAAAAGAATCAGCAAAAGCCAGATTATTTGTGTCAAAGCTAAAAACTTGGCTAGGATTGACATTTGTTCAGTTGAGAAACTAAAATCAGTCATGGCGACCATGCATGCGAGTGCTTTCAACTCGCTACTTCTTCTTACAACGAATGATAACTGAGCATAACAGTGTCCTTTTGGTGGGAGGAAGAAGTAGGTCAAATTTTGTGGAAAAAATTAAGTTCCTTCTTTAGATCCACCGTTTGCTATTTTTATCGATCTATTTTCGCGGATTTTCAGGCGGTAGGAATTGGATAGCCTGACATAAAGTTCTATCGTTGTTAGTTTACTCCTGAATTAAATTCAGTTAATTCAGGAGTAAACTAACAACGATAAAACTTAATGTCAGGCTATCCAATTCCTACCGCTTGAAACCTAAGAAACCAACAGAATGTAGAACTGGCGAGTTCAGCCAATGAGGAGCGAGTATTTTCGCCGCTCGACCAATCAGGAGTAAGTAATTTTGTCCTCGGGGAAAGAAAAATCAACTTAAATTGCCCTCCATTGCAACAAATCAGCATTCAAAAAAATTTGCCCTCTGTCTTGCATTGTTATTGTTTGGGCAGTTTGCTGCATATGCACTAAAATATATATATAACTGCAGAAAGAATGAAGAACTGGTAAGGTTATTACGTTCAGACGCTAAGCAGATTTTTATAAATGCTATGAAAAAAATTGGAGCTCCGCTTTTAGGCTTGGCTAAATATATATATTATTTTCATCCAAGTTGTCTATAGAAATTTCTATAGATTTACCAGTGTTATGGTAAAATTAAAGAGACAATATTATTTTCATCCAAACGTGTCTATAGAAATGTCTATAGATCTACCAGTGTTATGGTAAAATTAAAGAGACAATATTATTTTTATCCAAGCGTGTCTATAGAAATTTCCATATATCTACCAGTGTTATGGTAAAATTTAAGAGACAATATTATTTTCATCCAAGCGTGTCTATAGAAATTTCTATAGATCTACCAGTGCTATGGTAAAATTTAAGAGACAATATTATTTTCATCCAACCGTGTCTATAGAAATTTCTATAGATCTACCAGTGCTATGGTAAAATTTAAGAGACAATATTATTTTCATCCAAACCTGTCTACAGAAATTTCCATAGATCTACCAGTGCTATGGTAAAATTTAAGAGACAATCTTATTTTCATCCAAGCGTGTCTATGGAAATTTCTATAGATCTACCAGTGTTATGGTAAAATCTAAAGCCCCTTTCACACCAACAAAACATGTTTAATTAAACCAGGTTTGACAAAATGAAAATTGGTAACAGAAAGCTGAACCATTGGCTTTTATATAGGATTCAAGTAAACTTTAACTTATGCTTTCATTGGTGCTAAATCTGTAGTCGACAAAAATCCGAAAGCAGTTTTTATAAAAGAAAAAATTTTAAACTGTGTTTAACTAAACAGCTTTTAAACGTGTTTAAGCCTTGGTGTGAATGGGGCATAAGAGACACTATTGTTTTGGTCTAAACGTGTCTGTAGAAATTTCCATAGATCTACCAGTGTTACAGTAAAATCTAAGAGACACTATAATTTTTATCCAAGCCTGGAGGGTAATCTTTAATGAGGAAACCAACATCACGAAAGTGGTTAACAGAATGCAGGGTCCTCTAAAAAATTACAAGAACAAATAAAAACCTAAATTATAGAAAAAAGAAACAAGAAATGAAAAAATATATATACAAGAGTTAAGAGTAGAACTATAAAAGGATCATAAAATGGCTTTTGACAGTCCACGTTTAAAAGGAGTCAGTGACTCTGCTTCCCTTATCGCGGGATCTAATCTGTTCTAGATTTCTGAACTAAAATTAATTGACGACCAGCGGCCCCATTTTCTATTGGCAGTGGATTTGCGGATATTATATTATTTCTAGGCCTGGTAAAATAACTGTGAAAATCACCATTAAATAAGATTGGAATCGTGTGGCAAAAATGGTTAATATTAAGTAACTTATATAAGAAAACAGCATAATGCTCCATTCTACGGCGCACTGAGAGCTTCCATCCAAGTCTCTTTAGCGCTCCAGATGCAGATGAATGGGCAGGATGATTGAAATTTCTATAGATCTACCAGTGTTATGGTAAAATTAAAGAGACAATATTATTTTCATCCAAACGTGTCTATAGAAATTTCTATAGATCTACCAGTCTTATGGAAAAATTTAAGAGACAATATTTTTATCCAAGCCTGTCTACAGAAATTTCTATCGAACTACCAGTGTGATGGTAAAATTTAAGAGACAAAATTATTTTCATCCAAACGTGTCTATAGAAATGTCTATAGATCTACCAGTGTTATGGTAAAATTATAATTAAAGAGACAATATTATTTTTATCCAAGCTTGTCTATAGAAATTTCCATAGATCTACCAGTGTTATGGTAAAATTTGAGAGACAATATTATTTATATCCAAGCGTGTCTATAGAAATCTCTAGAGATCTACCAGTGTTATGTAAAAACTAAGAGACGCTATTATTTTTGTCCAAACGTGTCTACAGAAATTTCCATAGATCTACCAGTGTTATGATAAAATTAAAGAGACAATGTTAATTTCATCCAAGCGCGTCTATAGAAATTTCCATAGATCTACCAGTGAGGTGTGAAAATCAAAAGTACCATGTGATACTGTAAAATTTGTTATATACAGGGACTTTTCAGTACTTAGTTGTAATTCGAACAAACGTGTATGTCTGTATCTTCTAAGTAAAGTTTTCCTTGTTAAATGTGTCAGGTATTTTGGTCAATGATAAATGATGAGGTGCATAAATAAGCCAATGAACGTGACGGTGGCAATGGAACACTTGATAGACTGTTGTAGTGACCAAATTAGCCTTACTTCAGAAAATGCGCGCTTAAAAAGTTACGTGTTCAAAGCATAAACACAACAGCTGGAACTGCAAAGGCCATGACAACAACCTACAGTGGGGCGAGATTATTGAATCTGTTTCTGGAAGGTTCCTTCTCTTTATTGGTACCTGATTTAGGAAATTAAAGAAATGAAATATTGTAAATTTAAAAGAAGCTTACGATGTATCTCAACTCTAAACTAAAATAATTCAAATGAAATCTACTGAGCAGTACTTTCCAGTGGTGCTGTTTGTTATGCCATGCAAGGTGGTTCTAACTTTTGAGTCTGTGGATGAAATACTCAAGTGTGACCATTCAAATGGAAGCTACTGAGCATTACTTTTCACATGTTTCAGTAGCGCCGTTTTTTTACTTATACAAGGTGGCTCTGACCTGGACTCTATGGACGGAATTTCAAAGTGTGACCATTTCGATCAATTCTTCGTTGCTGTTTGTTATATATGCTGTTCAACGGATAAAGTAAATTGCAGCATCGTTACACTTGGTAAGACCTTACTAAGAGACTATGAGGTAAGAGAGCGAATCCCTGTGCCCCATGATAATTATTTTCAATCTTTTTTTAGTTCGCGCCATGCTATTTTGGAAAATTATAATCCGCAATTGAATTTAAAATTAAATGACGTCACTATAACTGACCAATAAGATGTCGACATTAAAATAGCAACGCAAACAAAAACAGATTGAAAAAAATTTCATATGAAGAGGGGCATGTATGGAGCCGGTGATTCGCTCTCTTACCTCATAGTCTCTTGACCTTACGTAATAGTCACTTGAAAACGGGCGGCGTAAACTTTGGTCGATTCTCTTCTTGAAATGGTTATTATTACAAAACGAAAGTTCAACATGTTTTTGTTCTGTAGTAATTTATTTTTATCTATCTGTCATTTTAGTATGTGTGCTAGCTCTCAGTTGCACTGTCGTACCTTGTGCGACAGTTGGGTACTCCGTCCGGTAGGTTTCGGTACCTTTTGTTGACCTTATCTCTTCATAAGATTTTAAAATTATCTGAAGTAATTTTCATCCTGTCTCTCTTTTTCTAAAATAGTGATTTTTTTCGCAATGTCAAATTGGGAGAAGCAAACCAAAAGATAGCAACAGTATATGAAGGATAACCGCACGCATATTGTTCTCCATTCAAACCGGCTATGAGCGATAAAAACGAACAAAACCATTCTAGCCAAGTGACTACTACATTCTACTTCTTAATTTAAACAATCCTCTGAATCCAATTGATATATTTCTATCTGATATCAACTCACATATTTGTCTCCCAGTGTTTCGTGATACTTACCTTCTGTCATATAAGGGGATGGTACAAACACTTCAGTCCCAACCGTTGCTGTTAAAACAAATAAAGGTAAAATTAAAATAAAATGTAGCAGCATTTTTACTCGAAAATAACGCAGTTTGCAGACATTGGTTTTCCAATCCACTAAAACTTTCCTGTCATTAAAGGAACGATATCACTTCCGGAATGATATGAATAGCTATACAGTCAAGTTTTTAAAAGTACTCTCACTTCAGTGAAAGACGGTCTGAGCTACCTGCTTATCTTATCTTTTCGATTGGTGCCGCCACTTTCTGCCTTTGCTAAGCTCTTTCAATTTATAGAGTGTATTTATTTGAAGCAAGTTTCATCATTTATGTTTGATGATGAAGCTGGACATGTCAGTTAAAAGAAGATCCGCCTATACAACACTAGTTTATCCACGAAAATGACTCGTTCTACTCCTAAAGAAAACGACCGAAAATAAAAGACGAAAACTACAATTTTCTTTTCTCATTTCCTTTCCTTTAAGGTAGTGACAGTAGTGTCAAGTCAGTTAGCAGTCAATCAGAATGCTCGTAACTGCAAAATACTTTAGTTAGAATAATGAGACAAATATTGAATTTCCCATCAAGAAGGTTTCTGTTCCCCTACGTATTTAGACTTCATGAGTGCAATTTGCGTCTATATTTCTCTTCCTGATGACGTTAAAAGAAAATGAGTCATCGGCTGAGCGCAATGCGGCTACCCATCAATCTAGTTTTCTTCATAATGCCTCCATAAGGCTATCACTTACATTGTACAACTGCCACAGAAACGCTGTAAAACGCTGATCCGGCTGGGTTTGATGCTGTGCAAGAATAGTTACCACCATCCTTGCGTTCAATATTCGGAATCAGAAATTCCGTCGTTGTATTGCTGCTCTGGAGTAGATTCCCATTCTTTGTCCATTTTATGAGCGGTTTAGGGTCACCACCTGCGTTACATAGTAATTTCACATCTTCGCCTTCTTCTGCGTCTACAGTTGCACTTGATCGTCTGATAATTTTGGGTGGAACTGTAAAGTGGCAGTTGATAAAATAAACAATCACATTAAAATTTCAAAATCTGTTATTTTCGCTCTGGCTTGGTGTCGCCATGTGTGTATGCATAAGTTGGTTTAAATGTGGCTATTTACATGAAAAATATCAAGCAGTACTTCAGACTGTGGTAGTATCTTTCATGATCTTGTTCTACAAAGAAATAAATGCCGGCGATGAGGACGTCCCTTGTGGTGCTGTAATCTAAGGGTAATTTGAGCTTTTGAGGTTTCGTTAAATCCAAACGTGTAACGTGAATCTCAATTCCCTTCTCCAGAAACAACGGGGAGATAATAATAATAATAATAATAATAATAATAATAATAATAATAATAATAATATTAATAATAATAATAACATCTTTATTAACATATTTCAAGCTATTTACAAGTTAAAAGTTCTAATTTTAAAATATCCAATTCACAGAAAATTTGCCAAGAAAAAATGTAATCAACAATAAAACTAAAAGTATGCCAGAAAATCAGGCATAAAAAATTCAGAGGAAAAAAATCCAAGACTCAAATAATAATATTAATAATAATAATAATAATAATAATAATAATAATGATGATGATGATGATGATGATGATGATGATGATGATGATGATGATAATAATAATAATAATAACTGCTAATACTAAATAGCTACAAATAAACAAAAGAAGACAATGGAATTAGTGCATAATAGCTCGTAGTATCCTACTACGTATTTCACGGGTTAAGTAAAATCACTCTACCATTCAAGTTGTACCTTCCTGTGCTGTTTTCTATTATGCTGTACAAATTTGACTCTTTTGAATTACGACCGTTCAAATAAAATCTGCTGAGCAGTACTTTCCTTTGGTGCTGTTTGTTACGCTGTATGGCGTTGTCCCAACGTTTGAGTGTGCTTTTGAAATTCCACAGTGTGACCATTGAAATGAAAGCTGCTGAGCAGTACTTTCCGTCTATAATGTTTGTTAAATTGTGCTGTACAAGGTGATCTCAACTTTTGATTCTGTGGACGAAACCCTAAACGTGAGACCATTCAAATGACTGAGCCGTATGTGGTGTTGTTTATTATGCTGTTCAAGGTGGTTCTAACTGTTGACTCTGTGGATGAAATCCTGAAGTGCGACCATTCACATGAAAGCTGCTGAGACGTACTTTCCTGTTGTGCAGTTTATTATGCCGTACAAGATGGTTCTAACTTTTGAGTCTGTGGATGAACCCTGAGTGTTAACGATCCGATTCAGATGAAGACTATTGAGTAGTACTTGTCACAGTGGTTATCGTTGTTTTGTGTGTTGTTTACAAGGTTATTAGCAACTAAGCATTTGTTGCCCTGTTCTAAGGAATAAACAAACAGCAATCTGAAGTGAGACTCACCTTGAATGTCGAGTATTATAGGTCCTTTCTTAAACTCCTCACCATAAACCATCGCTGTGCAGCCGTACGTACGATTTTCGTCCGACCAGGTCACATTTTGTAACACAAATTGCACACTGCATCCGTGTTGGTTGATCGTTTTAGTAACATTCAGCCTAGACTTTAAAGATGACGGAAGTCTGTCATTTAATTCAACGCTTTCATCCTTTTTAACTGCTAGGTATTTGTTTTTTATTCTGTCGTTGTTGACTGTCTGCCTTCAATAGATCTGTTCAAAGGTTGACCAGTCGTTCCTGTTTCCAAATGAAAACTTCCAGAGGAAAGAGACGTCGGAGCCTAGGATCCCAAATACTGTGGGTGGAGGTACTACGGTGAATTTTGCATTAGCATGCTCTGAAAGACAATAGCAAAGAAAACAGCTAAGGGAAGAGTACGCCACACTTTTAGAAACCTGTGTTAACCACAGATACGCGGGTAATGTTAATGGTAAATCCGTCAGAAAATATTGTTTGGTAGTCTCACGTAGCACTGAGAAAATGAACAAAAGTGACCTAGTAATGTCGCTGGCAATTCCGTCACAAAAATGTTGTTTGGCGGTCAAGCACGATCGCCGAAATGAAAGTTAACAACGATTACAGTGTGTGCCGCAATTGAAGTCATGTCACAACTGTTTTGTTGTAGGTATAGATAGTTCACTAGCAAAGAACCATGACGACACCTCAAAGTAAATCAGGATAAAAACGTCAGTGAACGTGCGAGATAATTTTATTTCCAAAAAAATCCTTTCTTTTTGATACTTTTCAAGATATAGGAAAAGGCAATAGATATATAGGAAACATTTGACCAAGAGCAAAATAACGCACTAACGGCCCACAGTGACTTTGAACTGAAGAAGACAACAGGAAGTAAAAACTGTCGCTGCTAGGAGAAACTGCATCATGCTTTTAGTTCGATGATTCAAACGTCGCTGCACGAAGGAAAAAGAAATAAAGTGAAATTCAAATGTGTCACAATTTGTGTCTGTTGGTGTATGGTAAGGGTGTCCGAATACGGTTGGCTGCTGTTTTGGGAGATCCGCTGCAATGTTTATATGATGATATTTTATTTCGCTATCTGTTGTCCTCCGTCCACTTTCAACATGGCATAATGGGGTTGACAGGCCTACGCGACTCTCATGTGCGTGTTTAGCCTAAATACGAGTTTTGCCCTCACGGGTTATGTTTTCCAAAGAACACCCTTTTCTCTATGAAAAGAGCGGTGCTCCCGGTAAAATTTTCTTTTAGCGCTGGATTTTCTTCTTTTTAAATGCCATCTATGATTTGGAGGATTTGCGCGATAGACACTGAACAAAGCCATGTGTTTAACTGTCGCATGTGTTGTAATTGATCTCAAAGGTCATTTTGACCTCTTGTTGTTACGTTTCCGTTTAGCGACTGTCGTTCTTATGCCGTTTGTGGCATTTAGTTTAGGCTTGGTATGGCTCATTTCAGTGCGTCTGGTGGCGGTATTGCCTCTCTTTTTATCGTTGTAAGGATAGGATTTGAACCGTGTAATAACTATACATTATCTTGCAGCTTTTGTCAGATTGCCGGGCCCGGCTATTTGCTTTTGGTGCAAGATGCTGTGCTTCTTATCACGGTTATTTGTCCCTTGATCCGTTCTTAAGCATTGTAGCTTCTTTGAAAGCTATGCAATGCGTTAAATTGAGGGCTAAAGGCCGCTTAAGTTACGGCTGTGTGTTTTGTTGTCGCTCCGCTAAGCTCTGTAACTGTGAGGTTTGTGTTGC
Organism: Pavona decussata; assembly: GCF_977016875.1. NCBI lineage: Eukaryota > Metazoa > Cnidaria > Anthozoa > Scleractinia > Agariciidae > Pavona > Pavona decussata. Next base: position 2,446,265 of record NW_028145448.1, on the reverse strand, counting down.
GGGAGCTTAGTATTTTCCTCCTGTGTTTACGTGCTCTGGCCAGGGGCTGCTTCTAGTCCTTCGGCCGTAAGTAAATTCTGTAGCATTTAAGGCAATGGTCAGGCAAGACCGCGGTTTCGATCCTAATCTTGTGGATCTCATCAGTTGCCGATTCTTCAGAAATGATAGAGATGAGTTCTCGGTATCATTTCAACAAACGCGCTCTCTTGTCAAATTATAAACCCATGGTTCGGATCGAAAACCCTGCAATTCAATTGGCTCCTTGGTTTGAGCCAATCTGGTGGCTGCGAGTTCGATCCATGGTGGGGCCAAGCTTGACGCTGTGTTTTCTATGATGGCTAAAACGTAAAATTTTGTACATGAACTGTCATTTTGTTCGCGGATAGGTGTTTCCGTAGAACTGTGCATACAGACCATTGCCTTAAATGCTACAGAATTTACTTACGGCCGAAGGACTAGAAGCAGCCCCTGGCCAGAGCACGTAAACACAGGAGGAAAATACTAAGCTCCCGCAACACAAACCTCACAGTTACAGAGCTTAGCGGAGCGACAACAAAACACACAGCCGTAACTTAAGCGGCCTTTAGCCCTCAATTTAACGCATTGCATAGCTTTCAAAGAAGCTACAATGCTTAAGAACGGATCAAGGGACAAATAACCGTGATAAGAAGCACAGCATCTTGCACCAAAAGCAAATAGCCGCACCCGGCAATCTGACAAAAGCTGCAAGATAATGTATAGTTATTACACGGTTCAAATCCTATCCTTACAACGATAAAAAGAGAGGCTATACTGCCACCAGACGCACTGAAATGAGCCATACCAAGCCTAAACTAAATGCCACAAACGGCATAAGAACGACAGTCGCTAAACGGAAACGTAACAACAAGAGGTCAAAATGACCTTTGAGATCAATTACAACACATGCGACAGTTAAACACATGGCTTTGTTCAGTGTCTATCGCGCAAATCCTCCAAATCATAGATGGCATTTAAAAAGAAGAAAATCCAGCGCTAAAAGAAAATTTTTACCGGGAGCACCGCTCTTTTCATAGAGAAAAGGGTGTTCTTTGGAAAACATAACCCGTGAGGGCAAAACTCTTATTTAGGCTAAACACGCACATGAGAGTCGCGTAGGCCTGTCAACCCCATTATGAAATGTAATGTCAGTGGCAAACTATCATCTGCTCGTACCCTCAGTTGCGGTGTGCCACAGGGTAGCATATTGGGTCCTTAGTTATTTTTAATTTACATTAATGATCTTCCCAACTCCCTGCGGGCACCGTACCAAGAATGTTTGCCGATGACACCAATCTTACGTTATCTGCTAAGACATTAACAGAGCTTAAGCTAGCTCTAACCCCTGAATTAAATAACCTTAGCTGTTTGCTGAAAGCTAACAAGCTCAGTCGAAATGTTGCTAAAACAGAACTAATTATTATTAGATCAAGACAAAGACTATCTGCCCAATGTGACGATGTAGAAATCAGAATTGATGACCAAATTATCAAGAGAGTCGATAAGACCAAATCTTTGGGACTACCATAGATGCCCAACTCTCTTGGGGTAAACACGTTGAAGAGATTTGAAAGGAAGTCTCTTCAGCTACAGGCGCCCTAAAACGTGTGCGGCCCTTTATATCCAAAGAAACTGCAATCCAAATTTATAACGCTTTTAATTAATTATGCCTCATTTTGATTACTGCAGCCCCGTTTGGTACTGTTTGAGTGGTTACTTGAGTGATAAGCTCCAAAAGTTACAGAATCGTTCAGCCAGAGTCATAATTAAATTACCTTTTGATATAAGCTCAAACCACCTTCTCTCCACCCTCGACTGGGAGAGGCTATCTCTTCGGCGAAAGAAACAAAAAGCCTTAATGATGTATAAATCCATATATAAATGACCTTGTTCCGGAATATCTACAAAGTCTTTTCTCTCGGCGTCACTCTGGTTACAACTTAAGAAACTCTGACGGAAGGCTGTCCCTGTCCAAACCAAACACCAATTATTTGAAACGAAGCTTTTCTTACAGCGGGGCCATGTTATGGAATAACTTGCCCAAAAGCTTAAAAAATGCTTCATCCGTTGAGCATTTTAAGCGAAATATCAAGAAGTTAGCTGATATATCGGATTCCCACACGGCAATCTTGTAAAGCAGTTGTAATTAGTTTTAGTTTTTAACTTAAACTGATGATTTTCCGTGTATAAACAAAGATTTACATACACATGCATACAGCTCTAACACGAAAAGATTCCCGAAAATATTGGGAGACAATTCGGGACACTTTCGGGTGCTCTGAGAAACACTTTTCGGGACCCGAGAAAAAAAACCCGAAAAGCGCCCCGTAATGTTTTCGGGCCCGAAAAGTTTTCGAGAGTTGGGAAACGCAAGCCTGGACCGGTTCCTTTTGGCACTAGCCGCGCAATTAATTAAGCTTGGGGACTAGTTGAATTTATCGTACTTCGGTCTAGCAGAACATGAGTAGGGAAATAGTCGTTGTTTTAGTCGGCATACCTTTTGGTTTAACTGCCTTAAGACAGCTGACCATCCTCCAAATGGCTGTCAATACAATTATCCATCGGAAATCTCGGAAGGATATCTTTCGAGAAACCTTTCGATAATGTCTTCATATTTCCTTTTGACAGTTTCCCAATCTTTTCCGTTTGAAGCCTAGTAGGCTTTGTAATCTATGAGGGATAATTCATCGTCCGTCCAGCTTAAGGCTTTATCTCCTTCCTCTATCGATTAAGCCTTCTTCGGCGCCATTTTGAAAGCTTCAACGTGTATTATGCGCATGCTTAACTGATACATGAAACAGCTGCTTTTCTTACTTCGATTCAGTACCGAACCATAACAGACCGGTCCCGTGTGACCTGGCGTTGATAAGCGGAACGGTGCCGTGTGAACAGAAATGGTCCGTTCCAGGATAGGACCGGATCCAATTGGAACCGGTCCCGTGTGAACATAGCCTTAAACTTCGCCCCATGCTGTGAAAGGTATTTTAGTTCTCGTTCCCATGGTATTTTAATTACGTCATTACAACTGACCAATCAGGTGTTTTTGTTAAAATAGCCGCGCAGTATGACCACTCGCTAAAATAAGATTGAAAAAATTATCATTGGAAGAGACCAATGTATGGGGGATGTGTTCTTTTAGTTCATGCTCTCTTTGTCTAAATCGATTTCGCCAGGCTGATAGACTGAGTTTGCTGAGTTTTCCTAAGGAGGAAAAAGCTTTCGGGAAGACGAGGGAGTAAGATAGGCTTTACTTGAAACGAATTGTAGTTTACGTAGAGATTTATTGCAAACACAGTACGTTGACTTTAATACCGCATCTAACAAGGTTAAATCAAAAGTTATTAACTTTCTGTCTATTGGAGTTCAATTTTTTCACTTTCTCTCTACCGATATAAAATTTAAAAAATATTGGCAAGTCTCTTTGCCTTATAATTAAAAGGCTGACCCAGGAAGAACAGATCGACTCTAGAAGATTAATTCATATCGAGACTTGGGTTTTTCCTGTCGTTTCCTAACCAGAAACGCTACCAAAATCTGAAAATTAATCATTTTGTAATTCTACTTTTACAATTTTGCAGACATGCGCACTGATTAATTAGTCTTAAGCTTCTTTTTCCAGACATGTTTTCATGATTGAAAGCAATGTTACTATGCAAAGGATTTTCTATATATCTTCTCGCGTGAACAAACTGCGTATTTCTAAGCTTAGAAAACTGGTAGCCCTAGTATGTTAGCGCAGACCAACACTCATCAGCCTGTTGCTCACCACCTTGGGGTGATGACCATTGGTATTGAAGGCCACGCCGTCATAGTTCGCATCGGTTGACGCGGTACGAAAGTAAGGTGAGGCTCTGTCACCACACCAGCTGTTACAGTGCTTGTAACAGTTACCAGTGTAACCAGAAACAAAGAAGCCAGTGTAGAACGAATGATCACAAATCAAAAGCTGGTAAGCATAAGCAACGTTCATGGCTCCTTTACCGTCCCACAATCCATAATTGCCAGCAGCGTTGCCATAGTTACCAGCAGCTTTTATGGGCGCCTGGGTTCGTCTTTTAAAGTATGCCTTTTTTCCAGTTTGGTGATCAATGAAGATGATTTGTGTAAACTGAAAACATAGAGAACGAGAAAGAAAAGTGCGGTTACAGTTACGGTTACAGGAGGAAAAGAAGGGGTTGAAGGGGAAGGGGGAGGAGGAGGAAAAGGATTAGGAGAAGGAGGAAGAGAAGTGGGTGGAGGGGGAGGGGGAGGAGAAGGAAAAAGATGAGTAGAAGGAGGAAAAGGAGAAGAAGGAAGAGAAGGGGGTGGAGGGGGAGGGAGAGGAGAAGGAGGAAGAGAAGTGGCTGGAGGGGGAGGGGAAGAGAAAGAAACGGATGAGAAGAAGGAGGAAGAGGAGAAGGAGGAAGAGAAGGGGGTGGAGGGGGAGGGAAAGGAGAAGGAAGAGGACGAGGAGGAGGAAAAGGAGGAAGAAAAGGAGGTGGAGGGGGAGGGGAGGAGAAGGAAAAGGATGAGGAAAAGGAGGAGAAGGAGGAAGAGAAGGAGGGAAAGAAGGGGGTGGAGGGTAGGGAGTTTAGAAGGAAAAGGAAGAGGAGAAGGAGTAGAAGAAGGAAGCTGAGGGGTGGAGAGGGAAGGGGAGTAGAAGGAAAACGATGAGGTAGAGGAAAAGGAGGAGGAAGAGGAGCAGCAGGAGGAGGGGAGAGAAGGAGGAGTAAGAGGGGGAAGAGAAGGAGAAGGAGTAGGGGAGGAAGAAAAGGATGAGAAGGAGAAAGAGGAAGAGAAAGATGTAAAGGTAGTGAAGAAGGAGTAGGGGAGGAGGAGGAAGAGAAGGAAGAAGAGGGGGAAGAGAGGAGGAGTAGAAGGAGGAGAAAGAGAAGGAGGAAGAGAACAAGGAGAAGGAGAAAGAGAAGAAGCACAAGGAGAAGGAGAGGGACAAGGAAATGGAGGAGAAGTAGCAGGAGAAGAAGAAGGAGGAGGAAAATAAAAAGGAGGAGGAGAAGAAGGAGAAGAATGAGAAGAAGGAAGACATGGAGCTTAAAAGAAATAGTTTAACTCACTGGTATGTTGTTGCAGTTTGTCCTGTAACCATCTGATCCGTAAGGTGTCTTTGCGTTGTACGTGGTTTGGGTTCTCGGTTTGGCTTTGTCAGTGGTGGTGTAACACATAGTCCATCCTCCACCGTGCGATGTCATATCACAGAAGCCCAAGAATGCATTTGAATGGCTTTCTCCATCCGGGTCCAACCAGTACATACCATCTCCGTTAGAATGCCCTTTTAACTTGATGTCACGGCAGTTAATTCCTAGAAATAAAAATTTCATTTTATCAACACCCTTTCTTACGAACGTCAAGTTTGAAAGAAAAACGAAATAACTTTAAAATACAGCAGCTCGAGTAACAATCAGCTTTTCGTCAAAAGCCTACTTCTAATTCTCACTTTTGTAGTCTTTTAACCCTTGAAACCCTAACAGTGATCAGCGTCAAATTACTCCTTGTTATGTCAATGCTTATTCAACCCCTGAGGTCACGAGCCATAGCATATGATTATTTGTGTGACAATGGAGAATAAGTCTTTTATACTTTTATTGTATTTATTGGAGACACGTACTTCAGTGTTTATTTTTCAATAAACAATTGAACTCAATCTCATCTATCTAAGGATATGATCACCTAAGGTGAATTTTCTTGATATTTTAATAACTTTTCATCAGTATTACGTTTACATGGATATTGTTGTAGATTTTTGCCATGTGAAGATTTAATCAAAACAAAGGTAAAGTTCATTGAAAGTGCCACTGAACGAAATTTTCATATACACTTTTGCCTACGTTTATAGTTTGAAAGGTTTTTATCAAGATGGTGAGATTTGTTTTTCTGAAGAAACGAAAAGGAAGAATGTTTTTTCGCCGCCGAAACTGACTTTTGCGGGGACAAACACGTTGACGATCTGTTTCGCCATATTTTACTCCGTGTGGTAAGACTAATACAACCAATGACGTCAAAAGATCGTTTTGGCCGCGGAAAAATAGCCGACATTTTTCGCTCGACATATTCATATTCAAGCTCTCAAAACAGCATTTTCGGTGACCGGATTCCACAAAAATGTTGACTATGACCAGGCAGCACATTCAGACTAAGACCGATAAGTTGGCCCATGAAGCAGAAAGAGTGGGACTGAAAGTTAATGTAGACAAATGTAAACTGCTACGAATAAGTTCGCGGAACAACGATGTGGTGGACGTAAATGGACGAGGAATAGAGGATGTTGATAGATTTGTATACTTGGGTGCTACAGTTTCCAAAGAGGGCGGAGGCACTGAAGACATTCACAACAGAGTAGTCAAAGCAAGAGGGGTATTCTTGAGATTGAAAAAGATTTGGAGTAGCAACAGTATCAGTCGACAAACCAAAGTCAGGCTATATAAGACACTGGTAAAGCCAGTCTTGATGTATGGCTGCGAGACGTGGAAGATGAATAAAAGTGATGAAAACAAAATCGACGTCTTCCAAAGCAGATGTCTTAGACGGATATTTAAGATACGCTGGCAGGAAAGAATTACAAACAAAGACGTCCTGATGATGGCTGAGATGGAAAATCTCAGTGAGGAGGGGCGAAGGCGGAGATGGAAATTCATCGGCCACATCATGAGGAAAGAACCGAATAATGACTGCAGGACTGCATTAACCTGGACACCGGAAGGGCGACGAAAACGGGGCAGACCAAGGACAACATAGAGGAAGACAGTGGAGAGGGAAAGGGAAAAGGCTGGATGGAAGAATTGGAGTGAGGTACAAATCGCAGCGGCTGACAGAGCTGATTGGCGGAGTTGTGTTGAGGCCTTATGTGCCACATGGCACGAAGTGGATAGGTGATAGGTGATGATGCTAGGGAAGGTATAAGAAACAAGATGCCCTTAATCGGCATATACACGGAATGCTTAATTTAGCCCCATTTATCCCCCATTATATGTTTCGCAGATATTTAAAAACTATCATCTCTTTGCAATTGAAATAATTGAATGGTTTTATTCAGAGAGACTGCGTGATATTTAATCGTTGTGTTACTGGGAATCATACCAGGAATAACTCTGCAATAACGTCATGACCCCGCTGAACTGGTCTGGTTTCCTTCGCTTTGAAATATTCGATCTGTTTGTGAAAGCGTAATTTCTTCGCTCTGAACTCTCCCAATTTCCACCGTTTCAACCGTCGAGTACTACCTAGAAGTTATTATTTCGATTTACGGCTTGAAAAAGGTTTGTTTCCTTTCTGAAAACGGCAGATCAGAGTCTTAAATTCAGACGTGTGGCCGCCATTGAACGTAAACAACTTTTCCACAAGAAATGATTTGGTTTGACGTCCCACAGGTAGAGATAAGTGGGTTCCCTCCCTTGTGATACACGCGCTGATAATGGACTTTGATTGGGCCGATTTTGTTTAAGACAATTAGAACAATGAATCCCTTCTTGGAGAGGGCAGAATTTAATGTAGGTTTAATGAATAAATCAAATGTTGATTTGACGTCACACAGGAAGGGATGAGTGGGTCCCCTCTCACGTGATATCTCTGTGTGATATGATATGTGCCGCTTCTATCGAGGACAATCAGAACAATAAATCCCTACTGGGGGAGGACACATTTTAATGCATAAATTAATATGTCAATTTGTAACTACTACGAAGAAAAAAAAAAGATACCCGACCCAAACCTAGACACGGCCTGCCCTACGGGCATTCCGCGTACAAACTCAAAATGCAAAATTTCGTTTAAGTAACACTTGATAGAAAAATTACATTACCGTACCAATTGTTTAAACGCGTTCCTTTGAATAGTACCCCCCCCCCCCACCCCTCCCACTCCTCTTTTAGTGAAAATTTTAATTAAGAGCCCTGGAGTTTTTTCGAGGAAATACGGTATTTATAAATTGTACTAATGCTGACCTGCGTTATCGCGGGTGTTTCGGGTCGATAACGACAACTCTAAGTGAAGATCTGCCTTGTGCAATAATCCCTGGTTTTCATAGCTCAAGTTGCTGGTGAACTTCGTCTTCTTAACTTGAACTTCCTGTCGTGACAACGCAAAATAGCGCAAGTTAAACATGCCGCGACGTGTCGAATATCTTACAGTGACTGAGGTAGATCACATTTCACGGGGAAGAAAACAGTTAAACCGAGATAATGACAGCCACTGCAGGCCCAAGCGCCTGCCACTTTTAACAATGATAATGAGAACAAATTGGGATCTTCTGAAAAAATGTTTTTTCAAGGAAAAATACCTTAGAATCCAGGTTGGCCCTTGGCTTATACAATTCCGTAATGTTTTTTTGGTGGGATTATAGCCGGGGGGATTTATAAGCGGATTTTTTAAAAAATGTTCGAAACAAGCTGATGACAAAACGTACTTATTTCACCACAAAACCAAATTCGAAACCGTCTAACTTTAGCTGTAACCGGAACTTAACAGAACAATATCAGACGTCAGATCTCAGGTATTAAAAAAATCCTAGTGCCGTACTCTATTCAATCTGACTGTTCTGTGAATGTATATTTTTAGGCAACAAGTCAAAAGGCGATGGGGATGGGAGCGGGGATACTTATAAAGGAGTACCGTACCTTTTTAAGGAGGGGGTGTTTTCATAAAGATTGGCCTTTATGCGGAACAGACGGGCTTATAACAGGGGGGGGGGGGGGGGGCTTATAACCGGAATAAAATTTGTGTTTACAAGTAGAAGGACCTGTAACCGAGGGGGCTTATAACCAGGGGGTGGGGGGGGGGGGGCTTTTATCCAGGATTTTACAGTATTCAATCAACAGGTCAATCTTGCTAATGGTGTCAATTTCATCCTTGGCAATCTGGTCTCGGCGCATTCCTGAAGGAGGATTAGGCGCGACTTACCCAAAATGTCTTATTAAGCCAAATTTTAAAATGACTCCCAAAAATATTTGAATTCATTCGCACTGTACCTGCAGATCTTCCAGTAAGATTTCGCCGACTTTGACAGACTCGCCGTTGCTTTCCAGAAGAACGTTGACCGGACCACAAGAGGCGATTCTGTTTAAGTTTGGAAAAACAATCCAAGCAGTTACATGCTAAGCACCCACACGCACACACACAAAGCGAAAGCTCCTTAGCTAGGAGGTGATACTTTAACTTACTTTATACTCCAAGTCGCTGCCAAGCAGATCATTAAGGGAAACTTGAACAGCATGGCGATAGGAAACCAGAAAAGCGAAACGATAGCGGTCGTGCGATGCTGAACGTTTTAAGTTCACCTCTTTACTTGACTTTGATAGTTGTCTACGGAAAAAACATCCGGTAAAATGGATCACGTTCTCTAATCTGATTGGTCAATGAAAATGGTCCGACGCAGGTCGCGACAATCACAAGTTTCACCTTTGCTTTGCACGCGCGTAGACGCATGACTTACAAAAATTTATCTTGACACTTCTGTCTTTTTGTGAAAGTGATTTCTTGTATCGATTTAAACTTGTATGCGACAAGTTCTTATACACATCCTTTGTTTTTAGTTTTGTCTCTCTGTTAAAAGCTTTGTGAAAATTTTTGCTTAGCAATCCAACGCGTACAACTCACTTGTACGCATGATGCAGCGCGCTCACTTTGGACACCATTGTCAACATAATTTTAGCAGCGGCTTTCTTGTGTCTTCTTTCCCAGAAACTTGAAATCATTTATTTTTGCTTCTGAATATAGTAGGTGAAATATTACCGACATTTATAGCGACAAATTGAGCTTGGAAATCCATCTTGGGCAATTCGTGAGCAAAGCCTTTTTGCGAAAAAATGTTGAACATGTGCAGTTGTGTTACGTGTCACCTGACACATGAAAAAATGATTTTACCAGATTTTCTCTCCTGAAGAGAGACAAGATCTGGCTACGAGACTCTAAGAGTGGCCGCGAGCGACCTGGACCGTCTGAAAATCAGGATAGTCCGATAGAGCCGCTACCATGGTTACAGCCAGACGACCGACACCCGACAAAAATAACCAGATAGTCTCTGATAGAATATTCACTGAATTCCTTGCGCTTGTGTGATTGGTCAATAAGAATATAACAGCGACCTCTTCGAATTTCAAAAACTTGATCGATATCAGTGTTTGAGCCGGGTTTTTGGAAATCAAGTGCTGCAGCTAGAATGAAAAATCCTAAACGTTAGTTTTCGTGTTTCTTAAAAGAATCAGCAAAAGCCAGACTATTTGTGTCAAAGCTAAAAACTTGGCTAGGATTGACATTTGTTCAGTTGAGAAACTAAAATCAGTCATGGCGACCATGCATGCGAGTGCTTTCAACTCGCTACTTCTTCTTACAACGAATGATAACTGAGCATAACAGTGTCCTTTTGGTGGGAGGAAGAAGTAGGTCAAATTTTGTGGAAAAAATTAAGTTCCTTCTTTAGATCCACCGTTTGCTATTTTTATCGATCTATTTTCGCGGATTTTCAGGCGGTAGGAATTGGATAGCCTGACATAAAGTTCTATCGTTGTTAGTTTACTCCTGAATTAAATTCAGTTAATTCAGGAGTAAACTAACAACGATAAAACTTAATGTCAGGCTATCCAATTCCTACCGCTTGAAACCTAAGAAACCAACAGAATGTAGAACTGGCGAGTTCAGCCAATGAGAAGCGAGTATTTTCGCCGCTCGACCAATCAGGAGTAAGTAATTTTGTCCTCGGGGAAAGAAAAATCAACTTAAATTGCCCTCCATTGCAACAAATCAGCATTCAAAAAAATTTGCCCTCTGTATTGCATTGTTATTGTCTGGGCAGTTTGCTGCATATGCACTAAAATATATATAACTGCAGAAAGAATGAGGAACTGGTAAGGTTATTACGTTCAGACGCTAAGCAGATTTTTATAAATGCTATGAAAAAAATAGGAGCTCCGCTTTTAGGCTTGGCTAAATATATATATTATTTTCATCCAAGCGTGACTATAAAAATTTCTATAGATTTACCAGTGTTATGGTAAAATTAAAGAGACAATATTATTTTCATTCAAACGTGTCTATAGAAATTTCTATAGATCTACCAGTGTTATGGTAAAATTTAAGAAACAATATTATTTTTATCCCAGCGTGCATGTCTATAGAAATTTCCATATATCTACCAGTGCTATGGTAAAATTTAAGAGACAATATTATTTTCATCCAAACCTGTGTATAGAAATTTCCATAGATCTACCAGTGTTATGGTAAAATCTAAGAGACACTATTATTTTGGTCCAAACGTGTCTATAGAAATTTCCATAGATCAACCAGTGTTACTATACATTAAAGTCTACGAGACACTATTATTTTCATCCAAGCCTGAAGGGTAATCTTTAATGAGGAAACCAACATCACAAAAAGAAGGGTCCTCTAAAACATTACAAGAACAAATAAAAACGTAAATTGTAGAAACAAGAAACAAGAAATGAAAAAATATATATGCAAGAGTTAAAAGTAGAACTATAAAAGGACCATAAAATGGCTATTGGCAGTCCACGTTTAAAAGCAGTCAGTGACTCTGCTTCCCTTATCGCAGGATCTAATCTGTTCCAGATTTCTGCACTAAAATTAATTGAAGACCAGTGGACCCATTTTTTCTTGGCAGTGGATTTGCGGATATTATTTCTAGACCTGGTATAATAACCGTGAAAATCGCCATTAAATAAGATCGGAACCGTGTGGCAAAAATAGTTATTATGTAACATATATATGAAAACGGCATGATGCTCCATTCTACGGTGCACTAAGGGCTTCAATCCGCGTCTCTTTGGCGCTCCAGATGCAGATGAATGGGCAGAGTGATAGAAATTTCTAGAGATCTACCAGTGTTATGATAAAATTAAAGAGACAATATTATTTTCATCCAAGCGTGTCTATTGAAATTTCTATAGACCTACCAGTGTCATGGTAAAATTTGAGAGACAATATTGTTTTCATCCAAACGTGTCTATAGAAATTTCTATAGATCTACCAATGTTATGGTAAAATTTGAGAGACAATATTATTTTTATCTAATCGTGTCTATAGAAATTTCTATAGATCTACCAGTGTTATGGTAAAATTAAAGAGAATATTATTTTCATCCAAGCCTGTCTATAGAAATTTCTATAGATCTACCAGTGTTATGGTAAAATTAAAGAGACAATATTATTTTCATCCAAGCCTGGCTACAGAAATTTCTATAGATCTACCAGTGTTATGGTAAAATTTAAGAGACACTATTGTTTTTGTCCAAACGTGTCTATAAAAATTTCCATAGATCTACCAGTGTTATGGTAAAATTTAAGAGACAATATTAATTTTATCCAAGCGTGTCTATAGAAATTTCCATAGATCTACCAGTGTTATGGTAAAATTTAAGAGACAATATTAATTTTATCCAAGCGTGTCTATAGAAATTTCCATAGATCTACCAGTGACGTGGGAAAATCAAAAGTACCATGTGATGCTGTAAAATTTGTTATAAACAGGGACTTCTCAGTACTTAGTTGTAATTCGAACGAACGTGTATGTCTGTATCGTCTAAGTAAATTTTCCTTGTTAAATGTGTCCGGTATTTTGGTCAATGATAGATGGTGATCGAGGTGCATAAATAAGCCAATGAAGTGGCAAAGGAACACTTGAGACTGTTGTAGTGACCAAATTAGCCTTACTTTAGAAAATGCGCAGTTAACAAATAACGTGTTCAAAGCAAAAACACAACAGCTGGAATTGCAAAGGCCATGACAACAACCCACAGTGGGGCAAGATTTTCGAAGCTGTTCCTGGAAGGTTCCTTCTCTTTATTGGCACCTGATTTAGGAAATTAAAGAAATGAAATATTGTAAATTTAAAAGAAGCTTACGATGTATCTCAACTTTAAAATAGAATAATTCAAATGAAATCTACTGAGCAGTACTTTCCAGTGGTGCTGTTTGTTATGCCAGGCAAGGTGATTCTAACTTTTGAGTCTGTCAATGAAATCCTAAAGTTTGACCATTCAAAGGAAAGCTACTCAGCAGTATTTCCCTATAGTGCTGTTTATTATGGTTCATCATGATGGTTTATGGTGGTTCTAACTTTTGAGTCTGAGGATGAAATACTCAAGTGTGACCATTCAAATGAAAGCTACTGAGCATTACTTTTCACATGTTTCAGTAGCGCCGTTTTTATACTTATACAAGGTGACTCTAACCTGGAGTCTATGGACGGAATTTCAAAGTGTGACCATTTCGATCAATTCTTCGTTGCTGTTTGTTATATATGCTGTTCAACGGATAAAGTAAATTGCAACATCGTTACACTTGGTAAGACCTTACGTAATAGTCACTTGAAAACGCGCGGCGTAAACTTTGGTCGATTCTCTTCTTGAAATGGTTATTATTACAAAACGAAAGTTCAACATGTTTTTGTTCTATAGTAATTTATTCTTATCTATCTGTCATGTTAATATGTGTGCTCTCAGTGGCACTGTCGTACCTTGTGCGACAGTTGGGTACTCCGTCCGGCAGGTTTCGGTGTCTTTTGTTGACCTTATCTCTTCATAAGATTTTAAAATTATCTGAAGTAAGTTTCATCCTGTCTCTCTTTTTCTAAAATAGTGATTTTTTTTCGCAATGTCAAATTGGGAGAAGCAAACCAAAAGATAGCAACAGTATATGAAGGATAACCGCACGCATATTGTTCTCCATTCACACGGACTATGAGCGATAAAAACGAACAAAACCATTCTATAGTCAAGTGACTACTACATTCTACTTCTTAATTTAAACAATCCTCTGAATCCAATTGATATATTTCTATCTGATATCATCTGTAATATTTGTCTCCTAGTGTTTCGTGATACTTACCTTCTGTCATAGAAGGGGATGGTGCAAGCACTTCAGTCCCAACCGTTGCTGTTAAAACAAATAAAAGTAAAATTAAAATAAAATGTAGTAGCATTTTTACTCGAAAATAACGCAGTTTGCAGAAATTGGTTTTCCAATCCACTAAACCTTTCCTGTTATTAAAGGAATGATATCACTTCCGGAATTAATAGCTATACAGTCAGGTTTAAGTACTCTCACTTCAAGTGCCCATAACCCCCCCCCCCCCCCAAATTTTTTCGCTTAAATAAATCTTTGCACCTGTTCGAAACGCATTGAGCCTTTTTGCGCCTTTTTTCAACCAAATCTTGACTTTTTATAGGCTGTAAAAGTTACGAAATCTAGCCATCATCTCTCCCATGAGCAAGCTAGTGAGGGGCATGGGTCTATTCCTTACTTGACGTCACAAACTGATTTGCATTGTATTAAGTCTTTGTGAAAATGCATGCAAAGGAATAGACCCATGCCCCTAACCAGCTCGGTCATGGGAAAGATGATGGCTAGGATTTCGTAACTTTTACAGCCTATAAAAAGTCAAGATTTAGTTGAAAAAAGGCGCAAAAAGGCTCAATGCGTTTCGAACAGGTGCAAAGATTTATTTAAGCTAAAAAAATTTTCGGGGTTATGGGCACTCTCAGTGAAAGACGGTCTGAGATACCTCCTTATCTTATCTTTTCGGTTGGTGCCGCCACTTTCTGCCTTTGCTAAGCTCTTTCAATTTATAGAGTGTATTTATTTGAAGCAAATTTCATCATTAATGTTTGGTGATGAAGCTGGACATGTCAGTTAAAACAAGATCCGCCCATTTAACAATAGCTTAACCCACGAAAATGACTCGTTCTATTCCTAAGGAAAACGACCGAAAGCAAAAGAAGAAAACTACAATTTTCTTTTCTCATTTCCTTTCCCTGTAAGGTAGTGACGGTAGTGTCAAGTCGTCCTTCAGTTAGCAGTCAATCAGAATGCTCATAGCTGCACAATACTTTAGTTAGAATAATATTAAGACAAATATTGAAATTCCCATCACAAAGGTTTTTGTTTCCCTACGTATTTAGACTTCATGAGTGCAATTTGCGTCTATATTTCTCTTCCTGATGACGTTAAAACAAAATGAGTCATCGGCTGAGCGCAATGCGGCTACCCATCAATCTAGTTTTCTTCATAATGCCTCCATAAGGCTATCACTTACATCGTACAACTGTCACAGAAACGCTGTAAAACGCTGATCCGGCTGGGTTTGATGCTGTGCAAGAATAGTTACCACCATCCTTGCGTTCAATATTCGGAATCAGAAATTCCGTCGTTGTATTGCTGCTCTGGAGTAGTTTCCCATTCTTTGTCCATTTTATGAGCGGTTTAGGGTCACCACCTGCGTTACATAGTAATTTCACATCTTCGCCTTCTTCTGCGTCTACAGTTGCACTTGATCGTCTGATAATTTTGGGTGGAACTGTAAAGTGTCAGTTGATAAAGTAAACAATCGCATTAAAATTTCAAAATCTGTTATTTTCGCTCTGGCTTGGTGTCGCCATGTGTGTATACATAAGTTTGTTTAACTGTGGCTCGTTACATGAAAAATATCAAGCAGTACTTCAGACTGTGGTAGTATCTTTCATGATCTTGTTCTACAAAGAAATAAAATGCTAGCGATGAGGACTTCCCTTGTGGTGCTGTAATCTAAGGGTAATTTGAGCTTTTGAGGTTTCGTTAAATCCAAACGTGTAACGTGAATCCAATTCCCTTCTCCAGAAACAACGGGGAGATAATAATAATAATAATAATAATAATAATAATAATAATAATAATAACATCTTTATTAACATATTTTAAGCTATTTACAAGTTAAAAGTGCTAATTTTAAAAAATATCCAATTTACTTGTTCTAAGGAGTAAACAAACAGCAGTCTGAAGTGAGACTCACCTTGAATGTCGAGTCTTATAGGTCCTTCCCTAAAAACGTCGACATAAACCACCGCTGTGCAGCCGTACGTATGATCTTCGTCTGACCAGGTCACATTTTGTAACACAAATTGCACACTGCATCCGTGTTGGTTGATAGTTTTAGTAACATTCAGCCTAGACGCAAGTCGGTCATTTAATTGAACGCTTTCATCCTTCTTTACTAGTAGGTATCTCTCTTTTATTCTGTCGTTGCCCCCAATAGATCCGTTCAAATTTTGACCAGTCGTCCCTGTTTCCAAATGAAAAATTCCAGTGGAAAGACACGTCGGAGCCTAGGACCCCAAATACAGTGGGTGGAGGTACTACGGTGAATTTTGTATTAGCGTGCTCTGAAAGACAATAGCAAAGGAAAACAGCTAAGGCAAGAGTACGCTACACTTTGAGAAACTTGTGTAAACCATAGATAAGCGGGTAATGTTAATGGTAAATCCGTCAGAAAAATATTGTTTGGTAGTTTTGCGTAGTACTGAGCAAATGAACAAAAGTGACCTGGTAATGTCGATGGCAATTCCGTCACAAAAATGTTGTTTGGCGGTCAAGCACGATCGCTGAAATGAAAGTTAACAACGATTACAGTGTGTACCGCAATTGAAGTCATGTCACAACTGTTTTGTTGTAGGTATAGATAGTCCACTAGCAAAGAACCATGACGACACCTCAATGTTAATTAAGCCGGTCAGGATAAAAACGTCAGTAAACATGCGAGACAAATTTATCTCCAAATAAAACCTTTCTTTTTGATACTTTTAAAGATATAGGAAAAGGCAATTGATATATAGGAAACATTTGACCAAGAGCAAAATAATGCACTTACGGCCCACAGTGACTTTGAACTGAAGAAGACAACAGGAAGTAAAAACTCTCGCTGCTAAGAGAAACTGCATCATGCTTTTAGTTCGCTGATTCAAACGTCGCTGCACGAAGGAAAAAGAAAGAAAGTGAAATTCGAATGTGTCACAATTTGTGTCTGTTGGTGTATGGTAAGGGTGTCCGAATGCGGTTGGCTGCTATTTTGGGAGATCCGCTGCGATGTTTAATGATATTTTATTCCTCTATCTGTTGTCCTCCGTCCACCTTCAAAACCAACTTTTAAAGTGTTCTTATCGGCCCAGATGACATGAAATTCGTCGGATCTGGAAATGTTAGCAGCAGGTACCTTTAAACGAATCTGGAAGCATATAGAACCCTCCAAATTGACAACATTTAGAAGCCATGGCGGCAAAATTTTTAATGCTGGTGACTTGAGAGTTGCAAACTGTCTACCAAACCCCACTGAAGAAAACGTTTAACTTGGAGGATGGTTAAGATAAACTTTGATAAACACTCGTTTAACAGACGTTTGTCCTTATTAAGACTGAAAAGGGGGATGCTTAAACCCATAGAATGGCACTATTTCAAGTTATACGTCGTTTAACTAATTTATAAAAAGCGTTGTGTTATGCAATTGTTTTATTAATGCCAAAGTAAATAGAAAAGATTTTTTTTTTAATTTTCTTTTTGGAAAAAAAAAACTGAAAGACAAACTTCATCACACGAAAGAGTGATGGAGTTTGAAGCTTTTCAATTCAAAGACACTAAGTGCTACATTATTTCATAAGTGGGATAACGTTTGGAGAAGCTAAACAATCCTGTTCTTCAGCATTAAGGACTATTTTTGAGAAGAAAAAAAAAAAGGGGAAAATGGCGAGTGCGAAACCCAAGGTGGGACTTTTAACGACCAATTTTCTTCAGTCAACGCAATTTTCGTTAATGAATCCCTGGTCAGCTCTTCATCTAATTGAACCTAGCAAGCCGACCTTGTCACCCCAAAATTTTTCTATGTGTGACAGATACGAAGTACATCATTCCAGCCTAAGCATGACTATCACAAAGTGCAGCAAGTCTTTAGTTATTGCTGATCAAGCTGTTTATTTCAGAAACTAGCTTGCCTTGCCGAATCAAGGCCAGTCAGAGAATGCGCTTATTAAACCGCAGACCTAGCGTTTTACTTGATTCCAATTGTTTAAATTAACGCTTTCTCTTCGGCACAAAACATCAGCCACTATTAAAGGCAGCAACTCGAGACCAAGACAAATGTTAAGTCATTGCTCCTTGTACAGGAGAGGGCATTTAGTTGCTTTAACTGAAAGCCTTGCTTTCAGTAATAAGAAAGGCAAGAATTGTCGCCAAATCAATCCATCGTTGTGGAATGAACATTTACAGTTTCTCAGATGTAAAGGTGAATATCTTTCATAAGTAAGGAAAATTCAAAATAAACGTCTCCTCAGGAATGACTGCGAGATTTGTAACACCTGAACTCAACCGCCTTAGAAACTACGCACTGATTTGGCAGTAATGGCCGCAAGTTAAGTTCAGTAGAATATAATACGATTTTGAGGAATTGCGCGAGTTCCTTGGTGTATAGTGCACAGGGTAAATCAGCAGAGTTAAACACACTTATAATACTCACAAATAATAAATTGACGGTTAGCATCGCTTGTCTGTATAAGTTAATGACTTACCATTCACTGCTTTTCTAAATAGTTCAACCAGCGTAATTAACAGAAATGACGAATCTGCAAATAAAGAGAAAAATAATAATTATCGCCCATCCAATCAATCCATCGTTGCCGGACATATATTTACAGTTTCTTAAATACACACTCAAGTGAAAGGCCTTACTGGTATTTTTTCTAAACATTCTAGATATAATATTTAGTGAAACACGCATTTAACAATGTTAGCCTGCTTATTAAACAAAACTACACAAATAATAAGTTGAATAGTTTGCATCTCTTGTCTGTATAAGGCAATGACTTACCGTTCACTGCTCAATAATCACGGATCCTTCTTTAATTAAGTTAATTCAGCCAGGAGCGGTAATTAACAGAAATGGACGAATCTGCAAATACGTTATTTGAAGAAAAACAAATAAATAAGTTACTCGTAAAATAATTATCTTGTAACATGCTTTCCGAAATCACACCAGGCGACGCATAACACAAAGTACAAGGGATGGGTTTAAATCTGAGTCTGAGTTTTACACACAATGATTGTGACCAATTTCTACATTTAACAGCTATAAAGAGTTGAGTTAATCCTACAACCGCCAGCTTATTACTTACCAATTGATTAAAAATTCACTTTAAACCAACACTGTCGCCACTCATTAAGTCCAAAACAATTTCGTGGATTATGCCTAACGGAGGCCTCTTTTTATAGAGTACTGCATGGCGGAAGTCTTTGATATTTTTAGGTTGGTTAGAAAGTAATTGAACCCATCACAATTGCATCAGCGCGTACAAAAACAGAAAGATGAATAGGAATATTTTAAGTTGGAGAGTTCTGGATTCCTCGTTTTCGAGTTTAACAACGTGCGCTGTTTTTCATTTTCGAATGTTCTTTTTTGACAATCTCCCGTTTCTGTGGCATGAACAAATCCCTCTCAAAGCACTCTTCATTGTCACATCCAGGCAGCAGCGCATCTCTACATCTCGCGCCTCACTGCGAAATTAACGAAACTTCTTTTATCCATTAATTAACAAAAGGTCTGTTTACAAGGTGAAGGGGTAACGCTTGACGAAAATGTCTGAAGTTTGTGACGACGACTCAAAGTAAATGACTGCTTTGTTACGAGCTTTAAGGTGTTTCATTTTCGACTGTTCAATGCTTTCGGATATTGATTGCTTGAAGTTCTTATTTTCAAGGCTTCGATTTCGTCTGTAGGTTTTGAACCTACAGCGGAAGGCTTGCGTCTTTGTCTTCGATTGCTTCGTTTTCGACAAAATCAGAAGTGCGTCTACTTGTCACCAAAATATCCGGTATTGCAGTTATTGCAGAGATCAAACTTGCGTGCTAATTTAATATTCTTGTGAAAGCTCAGCACAAATAAAAAAATTAGCAGCCTCGTTTCAGTAGTAGCCTTGAAGCTCAAAAGAAAATTTCGGCCACTGTCCGAAATTTACGATTTTCTTTAGTTATAGTTAACACAAATGTCAGTTCGTTCTCGCTGTCAAGGTAGACTACAAAGTAAGTTACACAACTGGTTCATATTTAACTATTTCCTGTTTGTATTGCAGTGAATTATAGCTATCTAGCAACGATGCTGAGCAGTTTGATATTCTTCACTTCCCTTAAAATAACATGAACTCTTGCCTGACTAAGTTGACTACCATACGAGGAATTAACGTCGAACGCAAATATAAAAAATAAAAATAAATTGCTGTGATGTATGTTCAAGGCAGTGCCTGCCATAGTAAGTAACTGGATGGGAGGGGTGGGGGATGTTGGCACCTTCACATACCTCGTAAATGGTACATAACGAAAGTGTTTTGAGTGTTGTCACCTACAATCTTGGACGGAATAAAAAAAGAAATTATGTTGGAAATGAGATGATTATAGCCAACTCGACGCTACGCAGCTCGCGGGCTATCTATCATTTTTATTACAGTACTCCACATATTGTAACAATGCCCAAATATGGTCATCCTACACTAAATATTCGTCATCCGTAGTCAACAGATATCCTGCAATATATAGTCGAAGCACTCGTAAGCGACCACCTCGGGAATTGGAAAAAGTGGTCGTAACTAGAGCTGGTCGCTTACGAGAAAGCAGTTTAGATGTTAGTTTTCTTACGTTTGGGGGTTAGGGATTCTTACATTTGGGGGTTAATTTTCTTACGTTTGGGGCTTAGTAAACCTTACGTTTGGGGAAAAGGGAATCTTACGTTTGGGGGAGACTTTTCTTACGTTTTAGGGTTTGTAATTCTTACGTTTGGGGTTAGTTTTCTTACGTTTGAGGGTGAGGGATTTTTACGTTTGGGGGTTAATTTTCTTACGTTTGCGGGGTTAGTAATTCTTACGTTTGGGGGTTCAATTTCTTACGTTTAAGAGTTAGGGATTCTTACGTTTTGGGGTTAGCATTCTTACGTTTGGGGGTTAGTCTTATTACGTTTGCGGGTTAGGGATTCTTACATTTGAAGGTTAGTTTTCGTACGTTTGGGAGTTAGTAACTCTTACGTTTGGGAGGTAGTTTTCTTAAGTTTGGGGGTTAGTAATCCTTACGTTCAGGGGTTAGTTTTCTTACGTTTGGGGGTTAGGGATTCTTACGTTTGGGGGTTAGTTTTGTTACGATTGGGGGTTGTTTTTCTTACGTTTAGGGGTTAGGGATTCCTGCGTTTAAGGGTTAGCTTTTTTACGTTTAAGGGTTAGTAATTCTTACGTTTGGGGGTTAGTTTTCTTACGTTTGGGGGTTGTTTTTCTTACGTTTAGGGGTTAGGGATTCCTGCGTTTGAGGGTTAGCTTTTTTACGTTTAAGGGTTAGTAATTCTTACGTTTGGGGGTTAGTTTTCTTACGTTGGGGGGTTAGGGGTTAGTAATTCTTACGTTTGGGGTTAGTTTTTTTACGTTTGGGGGTTAAGAATTATTACGTTTGGAGGTTAGTTTTGTTACGTTTGGGGGTTAGTAATTTTTACGTTTGGGGGTTAAGGATTCTTACGTTTAAGGGTTAGTTTTCTTACGTTTAGGGGTTAATTTTCCTACGTTAAGGGGTTAAGGGTTCATACCTTCGGGAGGTCGTTTTCTTACGTTTAGGGGTAAGTAATTCTTACGTTTGGGGGTTAGTTTTCTTGCGTTTGGGAGTTAGGGAATTTTACGTTTTGGGGTTAATTTTCTTACGTTTGGGGGTTAGTAATTCTTACGTTTAGAGGTTAATCTTCTTACGTTTGGTGGTTAGGGATTCTTATTTTTGGGGGCTAGTTTTCTTACGTTTTGGGTTAGGGATTCTTACCTTTTGGGGGTTATTTGTCTTACGTTTGGGGGTAAATTAATCTTAAGTTTGGAGGTTAGTTTTCTTAGGTTGAGGGGTTAAGGATTCTTTTATTTGGGGGTTAGTTTTCTTTCGTTTGGGGGCTAGTAAACCTTACGTTTGGGGGTTAGTTTTCTTACGTTTTAAAGTTAAGAATTCTTACGTTTGGGGTTAGTTTTCTTACGTTTGGGGGTTAAGGATTCTTAGGTTTTGGGGTTAGTTTTCTTACGTTGGGGGGTTAATAATTCTTACGTTTGGGGGTTAGTTTTCTAACGTTTAAGGGTTAGGGGTTCTTACGTTTTGGGGTTAGTTTTCTTACGTTTGGGGGTTAGTAAGTCTTACGTGTTGGGGTTAGTTTTCATACGTTTGGGAGTTTAAAATTCATACGTTTGGGGGTTAGTTTTCTTACGTTTGAAGGTTAGTTTTTGTACGTTTGAGGGCTAGTAACTCTTACGTTTGGGAGTTAGCTAGTTTTCTTCATTTGGGGGTTAGTAATTCTTACGTTTCGAGGTTAGTTTTCCTACATTTGGGGGTTAAGGATTCCTACGTTTGGGGGTTAGTTTTCTTACATTTGGGGGTTAATCTTCTTACGTTTGGGGGTTAGGGGTTAGTAATTCTTACGTTTGGGGTTAGTTTTTTTATGTTTGGGGGTTAGGGATTCTTACGTTTGGTGGTTAGTTTTCTTAAGTTTAAAGGTTATTAATTCTTACCTTTGAAGGTTAGTCTTCATACGTTATGGGGTTAGGGATTCTTACGTTTGGTTGTTAGTTTTCTTACGTTTGAGGGTTAGTTTTGTTACGTTTAGGGGTTATGGATTCTTACGTTTGGACGTTAGTTTTCTTACGTTTGTAGGTAATTAATTCTTACGTTTGGGGGTTAGTTTTCTTACGTTTGGAGGTTAGGGATTCCTACCTTTAAGGGTTAGTTTTTTCACGTTTGGGAGTTAGTTTTCTCGCGTTTAGAGGTTAAGAATTCCCACGTTTGGGGGTTCATTTTCTTACGTTTTGGGGGTTAGTAATTCTTACGTTTGGAGCTTAATTTTCCTAAGTTTGGTGGTTAGGGATTCTTAATTTTGGGAGTTAGTTTTCTTAAGTTGGAAGTTAAAGATTCTTACCTTTTGGGGGTTCGTTTTTTACATTTGGAGGTTAGTTTTCTTACGTTTGGGGGCTAGGGATTCTTACATTTGGGGGTTAGTAAACCTTACGTTGGAGGGTTCGTTTTCTTACGTTTGGTGGTTAGGGAATGTTACGTTAGGGGGTTAGTTTCTAACGTTTTAAGGTCAGGAATGTTTACGTTTGCGATTAGTTTTCTTACGTTTGGGGGTTGGGGATTCCTACGTTTTGGAGTTAGTTTTCTTACGTTTGGGGGTTAGTAATTCTTACGTTTTGGGAATTAGGTTTCTTACGTTTAAGGGTTAGATTTCGTACATTTGGGTATAGTAACTGTTACGTTTGGAAGTTAGTTTTCTTACGTTTTGGGATTAGTATTTCTTACGTTTGGTGGTTAGGGATTGTAACGTTGGGAGGTTAGTTTTCGTAGGTTTGGAGGTTAGTTTTCTTACGTTTAGGCGTTAGTTTTCTTACGTTTTGGTGTTGGGGATTCTTACGTTTGGCTATTAGTTTTCTTACGTTTGGGGTTAAGGATTTCCATGTTTGAGGGTTCGTTTTCTTACGTTTGGGGGTTAGTATTTCTTACGTTTGGGGATTAATTTTTTTAAGGTTTGGGGGTTAGTAATTCTTACGTTTAGAGGTTAGTTTTCTTATGTTTGGTGGTTAAGGATTCTTAATTTTGGGGTTAGTTTTCTTACGTTTGAAGTTAAAGATTCTTACCTTTTGGGGGTTAGTTTTTTTACGTTTTTGGGTTAGTATTCTTACGTTTGGGGGTTAGTTTTCTTACGGTTGGGGGTTAGAGATCCTTACGTTTAGGGGTTAGAGATTCTTACGTTTGGTGGTTAGTTTTCTTAGGTTTAAGGGTTACTAATTTTAACCTTTTGAGGTTAGTTTTCATACGTTTTGGGGTTAGGGATTTTTACGTTTGGTTGTTAGTTTTCTTACCTCTGGGGATTAGTATTTTTTACGTTTGGGGGTTGGGGATTCTTACGTTTGGAGGTTAGCCTTCTTACGTTTGTAGGTAACTATTTGTTACGTTTCGGGGTTAGTTTTCTTACGCTTGGAGGTTAGGGATTCCTACCTTTAGGGGTTAGTTTTCTAAATTTTGGGGGTTAGTGTTCTTACCTATTGGGGTTACAGATTCTTACGTTTGGAGCTTAGTTTTGTTACGTTTGGGGGCTAGTCCTTTTTACATTTGGGGGTTAGTTTTCTTACGTTTTGGGGTTAAGGATTCTTACGTTTAGTGGTCAGTTTTCTCACGTTTGGGTGTTAGTAATTGTTACGTATAGAGGTTAGTTTTCTTACTTTTAGGGGTTGAGGATTCGTACCTTTGAGGTTAGTTTTCTTACGTTTAGGGGTTAGGGATTCTTACGTTTAGGGGTTAGTTTTCTTACTTTTTGGGGTTAAGGATTCCTACGCTTGGGGGTTCGTTTTCGTACGTTTGGGGGTTAGTAATTCTTACGTAAGGGGTTAGTAATTCTTACGTTTGGGGGTTAGTTTTCTTACGTTTAAAGGTTAATTTTAGTACGTTTGGGCGTTAGTAACTCTTACGTTTAAGAGTTAGGTTTGTTACGTTTTGGGGTTAGTAATTCTTACGTTTAGGGGTTAGTTTTCTTACGTTTAGGGATTAGGGATTCCTACGTTGGTTGTTAGTTTTCTTACGTTTGAGGATTCGTAATTCTTACGTTGGGGATTAGTTTTGTTACGTTTGGGGGTTAGGGATTTTTACGTTTGGATGTTAGTTTTCTTACGTTTGAGGGTTAGTAATTTTTAGGTTTCGAAGTTAGTTTTCTTACGTTTGGAGGTTAGGGATTTTTACGTTTATGGGTTAAAGTTCTTACGTTTAAGTAATTCCTTCGTTTGGGGGTTAGTTTTCTTACGTTTGGGGGTTAGTAATTCTTACGTTTTGGGGTTAGTTTTCTTACGTTTAGGGGTTAGAGATTCTTACGTTTTGGGGTTAGTTTTATTTACGTTTGGGGGTTAGTAATTCTTATGTTTATGGGGTTAAGGGTTAGTAATTCTTACGTTTGGGGTGAGGTTTCCTTCGTTTGGGGGTTAGGGATTCTTAGGTTTGGATGTTAGTTTTCTTACCTTTGAGGGTTAGTAATTTTTAGGTTTCGGGGTAAGTTTTCTTACGTTTGGAGGTTATGGATTCTTACGTTTAGGGCTTAGTTTTCTTACGTTTCGGGGGTAGTGATACTTACGTTTGAGGGTTAGTTTTCTTACGTTTGGGGGTTAGGTTTATTACTTTTTGGGGTAAGTAATTCTTACTTTTGGGGGTTAGTTTTCTTACGTTTGGTGGTTAGGGTTTTTTACGTTTAGGGCTTAGTTTTTTTACATTTGGGGGTTAGTAATTCGTACGTTTGGGGGTTAGTTTTCTTACATTTGGGGGTTAGTAATTCTTACGTTGTTGAGTTAGTGATCTTACGTTTGGGGTTAGTTTTCTTGCGTTTGGGAGATACTAATTTTTACGTGTGAGGGTTAGTTTTTTTACGTTTAGGGGTTAGGGATTCCTACGTTTGGGGGTTAGTCTTTTTACGTCTGGGGGTTTGTAATTCTTATGTTTAGGGGTTAGGGGTTAGTAATTCTTACGTTTGGGGGTTAGGGATTTTTACGTTTGGATGTTAGTTTTCGTACGTTTGTTGGTTTGTAATTTTTACGTTTTGGGGTTAGTTTTCCTACGTTTCGAGGTTAGGGATTCTTACGATTAGGGGTTAAAGTTCCTACATTTGTGGGTTAGTAATTCGTACGTTTAATGGTTAGTTTTCTTACTTTTGGGGGTTAGGAATTCTTACGTTTGGGGGTTAGTTTTGTTACGTTTGGGGATTAGTTTTCTTTCGTTTGGAGGTTAGGGATTCTTACGTTTAGGGGTTACTTTTCTTACGTTTGGCAGTTAGTAATACTTACGTTTGAGGGTTAGTTTTCTTACGTTTGGGGGTTAGGTTTATTACTTTTTGGGGTAAGTAATTCTTACTTTTGGGGGTTAGTTTTCTTACGTTTGGTGGTTAGGGTTTTTTACGTTTAGGGGTTAGTTTTTTTACATTTGGGGGTTAGTAATTCGTACGTTTGGGGGTTAGTTTTCTTACATTTGGGGGTTAGTAATTTTTACGTTGTTGAGTTAGTGATCTTACGTTTGGGGTTAGTTTTCTTGCGTTTGGGAGATACTAATTTTTACGTGTGAGGGTTAGTTTTTTTACGTTTAGGGGTTAGGGATTCCTACGTTTGGGGGTTACTTTTCTTACGTTTGGCAGTTAGTAATACTTACGTTTGAGGGTTAGTTTTCTTACGTTTGGGGGTTAGTTTTATTACTTTTTGGGGTTAGTTATTCTTACTTTTGGGGGTTAGTTTTCTTACGTTTGGGGGTTAGTTTTCTTACTTTTTAGGGTTAGTAATTCCTTCTTTTGGGGGTTAGTTTTCTTACGTTTGGGGGTTAGGGTCTCTTACGTTTGGGGTTAAAAATTCTTACGTTTAGGGGTTAGTGATCTTAAGTTTAGGAGCTAGGGATTCTTACGTTTGGGAGTTAGTAATTCTTACGTTGTTGAGTTAGTGATCTTACGTTTGGGGTTAGTTTTCTTGCGTTTGGGAGATACTAATTTTTACGTGTGAGGGTTAGTTTTTTTACGTTTAGGGGTTAGGGATTCCTACGTTTGGGGGTTAGTTTTTTTACGTCTGGGGGTTTGTAATTCTTATGTTTAGGGGTTAGGGGTTAGTAATTCTTACGTTTGGGGGTAAGCTTTCTTACGTTTGATGGTTAGTATTTCTTACCTTTAGGGGTTAGGGATTGTTACGTTTGTGGGTTATAGTTATCTTTCGTTTGGGGGTTAGTATTTCTTACTTTTGGGGGTTAGTTTTCTTCCCTTTGGGGTTAGGGATTCTTACGGTTGGTGGTTAGTTTTCTTGCGTTTGGGTGTCAGGAATTCTTACGTTTGGGGGTTATATTTCTTACGTTTGGTGATTAGTGTTCTTGCGTTTGGCGGTTAGTAATTCTTACGTTTGGGGGTTAGATTTCTTACGTTTGGAAGTCAGGAATTCTTACGTTTAAGGGCTAGTTGTGTTACGTTTGGGGGTTAGTTTTCTTACGTTTGGGGGTTAGTTTTTTTACGTTAAGTGGTTAGGGATTCCTACGTTTGGAGGATAGTTTTTTTACATTTGGGGGTTAATAATTATTACGTTTGGTGGTTAGTTTTCTTACGTTTTGGGGTTAGTTATTTTTACGTTTGGGGGTTAGTTTTTTTTTGCGTTTGGGGTTTAGTAATTCTTACGTTTATGGGTTAGATTTCTTACGCTTGGAGGGCAGTAATTCTTACGTTTGGGGGTTAGTTTTCTCACGTTTGGGGGTCAGGAATTCTTACGTTTGGAGGTTAGTTTTCTCATAAACCGTTTCGAATTTTAGATTTGATATCTTCATCTAAGAGCATTTTTAGGCAGTGCCATATTACTGTAAAAATGATCACGAAGAGTATAGTTTTATTAAAGAGTTGCCGTAATACATATCAGAATCTTTGAGTGGTCGCAAACCACAACAAAACTTAACAACAACTAATCAATTGAAACAAACAAACAAAAAAAAAACGACAGCATCCACCACTACAATCTCCCGATAATGGATGGTGATGAACAAATCCCTTTCTAGGGCCTTTTTGGTCCTGCAGGTGCGTCAGAAATTCCTTCACGGTAGATAACACAGAGCCATCCAAATCTGATTGGATAACTTATTATTGCAGTACACGCAGTTATCGTCAAACGCGTTATTGCTGATTACTTTTATTTATTAACACTTTTAGAATTGTAAATTGGCTTTGCTTAAAACGCTTTTTACAAGAAAGATGTAATAAATAAATGAGAAACGGTCGCCCTTGCGTGTGCTAGGAAAAAAATTAAGTGTTGTACGGGATTCAAACCCACCATGTAAATTCAAAAGATCCTTTGCTTTCCCCAAATTGGAGCCATTTCTGTGAGCGTATGCAAATACAGTGCTATACAAAAAGATGTTTAAATTTTATTCATTTATTTTTTAATTAATCAATTAATTTATTTATTTCACTGTATTTATACACGGGTAAAACATCAGGACTTAAAATGAATAGCAGTTGTTGTTGGTCTCATTTTTTTCAGCGAAGGCCCACACTCATAATCGTCTAATTCAGCCGGTTGGGATCATAACCGTTGACGTTTGAGGCAACACCCCGGAAATTTACATGAAAAGACGCGGTCCGGAACCAATCCGAGGCCCTGTCAAAGCGCCAACGTTCACAACCCTTGAAACAGCCAGAGTACCCGGAAACGAAGAGGCCGGAGTAGAAAGAATTATCACAGATTAACATCTGGTAGGAGTGATTGCTGTTCGCGGCTCCCATGCCATCCTATAGTCCATAAGTGCCAGCGGAATTCCCATAGTGAGCTGCGGCCGTGATGGGCACTTCGTTGCACCGTTTAAAGTAGGCCTTGTCTCCAGTTTGGTGATCAATGAAGATTATTTCAAGAAACTGTAACGATAAAAAGAACAACAACAAAAGTTTTTAATTCAAACGACTCTAGATCTGAGAGTGATGACACAGCGAGTGCCACGGGCAAAAAAAATGGAGATCCGAGTGCTCCTATCAGGAGATCAACCTAAGACCTTCCGATTACTACCACTGAGCTACAGGAGACTCGTGGAAGCTAAGACCATTAAACTAGGTTCATGGGACAAACTCGCGATATCTGTTTTTAACCAGATTAAGTTACAACTAGCGCGTTTAATAATTAAGGTTGCACTCGGCAGCGGTAGCAGTATGAATGTTTTGCTTTAAGTATTGATTGGTTCATTTCGCCGACTTACTTTCGCAGTTTTTCCCTCTGTATCCCACGGGACATGCGCAGTGATAGTCGTTGTCTTCGTACTTGGCCACACAAGTTGCATTGTTCAAACAAGGATTCTTGGAGCAAGGAGTCTGGACGGAAAATTAGAACAAGATATTTAAAATAATGCAATATCAGACGAATTTTCGTTCTGAACAAAAATTTAAAATTTTCTCTGTAAAACAGATCAAGATCTTT